>NW_025215759.1:0-16343 GCF_010389155.1 Erigeron canadensis | reverse complement strand
ACCCAGGCAGTTAATTGTCATTTTATAGCACCAATAATGAAGCGGAATATGAAGCTTGATTTCTGCATGCAATTGGCTAAAGATATGAACATTATAAATCTAAAGTATATGTAAGATCATTACTTTTAGCTAATCATTTTAATGGGACATTCTGCGAAAGGTGAAAAATTGATACAATATTTGGAAATAGTCAAGAAATTGGCAGAAAATTTTGATTTATTTGATATAGAGCAAGTTCCTAGAGAGGAAACTGAAGCTGACGCTTTGGCTAATTTAGGATCACACTTAAAATATCACAAGAAACTAAGATTCCTATAGTTCACATTTTGCAACCTGCTATAGGAGTACAATCAGTAAAGATATTGGCTATTGAAGATACAGAATTAGACCAACTTGAAAATAATCAAAACTCGGGACTACACCCTAATAGATATTTGAATACTGGGACAATTCCTAAGGATGAACACTGTTTTGATCAAAAATTATCCAAGATAATCAACCTTGAAGACTTAGATCAATTATGTAACCAAACTTTCGTTCGTGAGGTTAAGGGCTTGTAAAATTGGTTTTAGATTCAAAATGCTTTAAAATAAGTATGATAAATCAAGATTATGTCGACTTAAACAAAAAAGTAGTCAAAGATTTCACAAATAACTATATAATCAAACTAGATAGATTAAGCAAGATAAGAAGATAACGTAAATAAATGCGGAAAATAAAGAGAAAGGAACAAAGAACACCGAGATTTGTTATCGAGGAAAAGCCCTTAATCCTTTATGGATTGCCGGCATAAAACCCTCGGGAGGAGCAATCGTCCCTGCCTTGTTCTTTATTAATGGTGTAATTGGTTACAATGATAGAGCGACTTGATCGATCTTTCTAAGTAAATAAAAGTGTGTTGGTTGTTTACAAGTATCCAAAATCTGAATCTTCAACCACCAGTTGTGGACTTTCTATCAATCTTACAACCTGCATGATCTGAATCTGAATAACCCATTAGATCTAACCCTGAGCCTTTGGGATACCAAAGACCAGGCTAGGGCACCCTTTCAGGTACTTGAAAATGCACTTAACAGCATGCAAATGTGATTCTTTTGGATTAGCCTGAATCTAGCACATAACATTTTGCAACATTATAACTGGTCGCTGGCAGTTAAATACATCAGTGAACCAACCATTCCACGATATTCCTTTTGGTCCACTGGTTTACCATCTGGGTCAGAATCCAATTTAATGGAGCTGAAATAGGTGTGTTTTTCTATGGATAGAATCATATTTGTATTTCTAACAAATCGTTCACATATTTTGCTTGGTTAATAAAAATACCATCCATTTTGTTTAATTTGTAAACCTAAGAAAATGTTAATTCACCCATTAACTCATCTCATATTCTTGAGACATGATTATGGAAAACCTTTTACACATTCCATCATCAGTTGACCCAAAATATAATGTCATCAACATAAATTTGTACCAACAAGATATTACCTTTTTCTTTCAAGATAAACAAGGTATTATCTATTGCACCTCTTTGAAAACCATTATTAAGAAGATGTTTAGTTAGAGTGTCATACCAGGCTCTTGGGCTTGACGAAGACCATACAAAGCTTTGTTTAGTCTATATACCCAGTGAGGATGCTTTCGTTCAAGAAACCTGGAGTCTGCTTAACATACACTTCTTCTTCCAACTTTCTATTAAGGAACGCACTCTTGACATCCATCTGGAAGACTTTGAATTGCAAATGAGCAGCATAAGCCAAGAAAATTCTAATGGCTTCAAGTCTTGCAACTGGAGCAAAAGTTTCATCGAAATCAACACCTTCTGCTTGACAATAACCCTTGGCAACCAATCTTGCTTTGTTCCTGACAACATTGCCATCTTCATCCATCTGTTTTGGTAGACCCACCTCGTTCCAATGGGTTCTTTCTTTAACCCTGGAGTACAAGGAACAAGTTCCCAAACATTGTTCCTTTCGAACTGGTTAAGTTCTTCTTGCACAGCCTCAACCCAGCTTGGATCTGCCGAAGCCTCGTCAATCTTCTTCAGTTCAATCAGTGACAAGAAGGTGAAGTTCAAGCATTATTCACTTGTGGCTCTTCTAGTCTGAACCCCACTATCTGGATTTCCAATAATTTGCTCAATGGATGAGCAACTGTCCATTTAGTGTATTGACTAGGTTGATATTGCACAACATCAGTGCAAGACACCTGACGATCTTCAACAGTTGTGGCAACTGGAGAAGGATCAGTTCAAACTACTTCAACTTCATCATCAGTGTCAGCTGGCATGTTGACATGATCATCTTCAAATAAAGGCATATTTTGAAGAACTGAAGAAGTTTGAACTGGTTCTCATGTTGTTGTGGCACAAACATCTGATCCAACCACCAGTTTCTGTGGTAAATTGAAACTGATGGAGGATAAAATGGAGGTAAATTGAAACTGATGGAGGGATAAAATGGAGTGTCACTGGAGATTTTCTTCTGTGCAACTGGTTCCAAGTCTTAATGACTGGAAACATCTTCTGGTGTAGAAACTGATTGATGAACTTGGTCAGATACACCAAAATCAACTGGGTCAACTGGAGATAAATCAAGGCTTGGTCTTTTATTGATTGTCTTATTTGATTGATCGAATGTGACATGAATTGTCTCATGTACCTTTTGGAGTCTATAATTGTAAACTCTATAGGCCCTTCTTATGTCTGAATACCCCACGAAAACACCTTCATTAGCTTTTGCATCAAATTTTCTCAAAAGACTGGAATCGTTCAAAATATAAACTGGACAACCAAATACATGAAAATATCCTATGTTTGGTTTACGATTCCTAAGGACTTCGTAGGCAGTGTTCCTATGTCTCTTGACATAAACTGACCGATTTTGGGTATGACAACCTGTAGACACTGCTTCTGCCCAAAAACTGGTAGGAAGACCTGATTCAGATAACATACTTCTTGCAGCTTCAATCAATGTGCGATTTTTCCTTTCAACCACACCATTTTGCTCTGGAGAACGAGCTGAAGAGAAGTTTTGAGAAATGCCAGTGTCAGTGCAAAATGACTCTAATTCTTTATTGATGAATTCAGTACCATTATCATTTCACAACTGACACACTATCTTGGTATATTTGAGTTCAATTCTTTTGACGAGTGAGATGATTTCACCAGGTGCATCACTTTTTGATCTGATGAATACCACCCAACAATACCTGGTGTATTCATCAACAACAACTAAAGTGTATCGTTTACCAGCTTTAGTTTGAACATTCACTGGACCAAATAGATCCATATGCAACATGTGAAGAGGTTCAGTGATACTGAAGTTTTGCCTGGTCTTGAGACTAGCCCTTTTCTTTTTGCCCATCTCACACCTTGGACATGGCTTTTCCTTTTTAAAGGAAATTAAAGGAATCCCTTCCACCAGTTGTTTTCTAGATAACTTATTGATATTCTTGAAATTAAGATGGGATAACCTTTTATGCCACAACCAGTTGGTGTCCTCATCAGCTTTGGCATAGAAACAATGCTCTTTTGGAGCTGGTTCCATGTCCATTATGTACACATTCCCTTTCCTTGGTTCAATCATCACCACTTTCCAATCCTTGTTAAATATGGTACCTTGAGCAATATCGAACAACACCTTATATCCATCATCACAAAGTTGACTGACACTTATCAGGTTATATTTCAAACCATTAACAAGTGTAACTTTTGTGAACTGGACCTGTCCATTGTCAATGACACCATATCCTTCAGTTTTCCCATTTCCATCATTACCAAATGTCACTGCCAGTCCATCTTGGACAGTGAACTCTTCCAGCAGGGGCTTACATCCGGTCATTGTCCGTCCAGCAGCGCTGTCCAGATACCAGATATTCTTCTTTCGATCGCCCTACACACCCAAGTAGATAATTAGTTATTTTGTGAACCCATCTTTTCTTGATGGGTCCACCAGACTTCTCTTGAGAAGTCTCAGCAGATTTACTTGGGTTAGAACTGGAGGATTATTTCCAGCTTCAGGAGTAAAAACAATTGGTTTGATGGGAACAACAACATCCTCCTTTTTCATTCTAGATTTTGCTCCTTTTAGAGCAGATTGATTTTGTTTTTGCTTTTGCTTCAAAGGAGGAGTTTTAACAATTTGTTTTTCAACTGAAGAAGACGAAGCTCCTTCCAGATTTTTTTATTCTGCCAGTACAACTTTGTACTTGCCTTGACAAATTTTGGAGTTGACTCTCCAGTTTCAACAAAAAATTGTTTTCTTCAGGCTGCTGAACCTTGGACTTGGGTTCAGCGGAATTCTTAGTCTTTGGAGTCTTGGGCTCTTTGGACTTCTGAGGTAAAGGATTATCACCAGCTTCCTTTTTAACTGGAGCTTTAGCCTTTTTGGCTCCAGTTTTGACCTCAACAGGGGTGATCTCAATGGATTCAGATTTGGCAATGTTAGAGGAGTCATACGGAGTCTCAACTCTAACTGATTCAGGCATTTGGTGAATTGAGGGTAAAACAGCTGCCATCTAGAGATCACCAGATTTCCAAGCAGTTTTTTTAGCATCAATGGTTTTTGAAAAAGCGTCATAATTTTTACCAGATGCTTGTACCCAAGATTTGATGACCATGTGTTCTTTTTCAAGATCAAATTTCAATTTTTGGTTATCTCTTTCCAATGCCTCATTTTTCAAATCAGACTCTTTGAGAGCCAACTGGACACTTTGCAAATCATTAATTTGACTTTTCATGTTATTAAACTCAATTAAAACTGTTTCCAAGTATCTTTCACAGTCAGTTCTCATTGTTTCAACAAATAACAAGTCATCATTTAATGATTCAGCAATATCCAGTTTTATTTCTGTATCCAACTCAACGTCATAATCTCTTACCTTCTTTGAAATGATGTCCACCCATCTTCTAGAAACACCATCATCTTTTACCACTGGTTGTTGATTTTCTAATGCCATGAAACACACATCTCTAATCTCTTCATCATCATCAGATGAGTCATCAGAGAGTTCCCATTTCCTTTCAGTTTGAGCCATCATGCACTTGTTCTTTTCTTTCTCTTTTTCTTGTTCAAAAGACATGAGAGCAATTTGGGCCTTAAGTTTCTTATATTTGGCCTTATAATTATCAGATTTGACAAAATTTGGGACAATGGGACCAGCTTGGTTGTTCATCTGACTAGATCTGCATTCCTTCATGAAATGACCTTTCTTACCACACTTATAGCAGATAAGATTGGCCTTATCCAGAGAATTTGAACTGGAAGCATTATTGGACCCATTAAATCGATTAGATTTATGCTTAACCTGTTGAAGGTTTTAGCAATCATGGCTACCAGATCATCATTGTCAGTTTCCTCACAACCATTACTTAGATTTGTGGTTAGGCCAGAGTTCAGTAAGTTGTTTAACATCTCATTCATAGAATGTAGCTGGACTTTCTCAGGAGACATTAAAGCAGCACAAGGTTGCCCAGTAAGGCTGGCGACCTTGGAACTCTAAGCATGGTTTAAAGTATCTTGCTCAGCCAATATCTTTGTAGCTTCATTATCTTCAGTGAATCTGAAGGCTCCATAAAGGGAAGCAAGAGTATGGATGTGCAAGGTCTAACCTTGTCTTAAGACAAGAACCATGTGTGCCCATTTGGATGGCAATACATCACAAAATTTCTCAAGAAGAATATCCTTATCCTTCTCCACTCCCAAGCCTCTAAGTTGATTAATTAGGCCAGTAAATCTGGTGTAAGTACCAGTTAAACTTTCATTGGGAAGAGCAAAGAAGGATTCATACTTCTTGTTTAGTGCAACCTTTCTGGTGACAATGGTGTCATTTCCTCCTTCAAACTGGAGAACTAATTCATCCCACATGGATTTAGCACTGGGAAACAACACAAGTGTTGGAATTAGTTCTTCAGGGACAGCAGCAAGGATCATGTTTTTCAGTCTGGTATCAAGATCAACCAGCCTGCGATCCTCGTCTGACCAATGTTCCTCAGACTTTTCCCTGGTACCTCTTCTCCCAGTTGGGTCTAGAAGAGAACTAAAACCACTGGACATGGGTATATATGGTCCATCCTTGAGGATTTTCAACATATACCTCTCTATCCCACCAAAATGCAAGAGCATTCTAGCTTTCTATGTACCAAAGGTCTCACCATTCCCATCGAATTTGGGAACTGGAGTATTGGAATAGTGTACATGGACATGGCTGGCTCCAGGTGTAGGAGGAGGAGGAGGAAGAGGATTGGTGTTCAAAGGAGTTGTAACATTAACGTTAGGATTAGGATTAGTTTCATTTTGGGTACCAGAACAATTCTCACCTTCAGCAGCCATCAAACAGACCTAGGTTATAGAATTGAAACAATTCAACCTGCCTGCTCTAATACCACTTGTAAGTCCCAACTAATACTAGATGGGTACTGAAGACACCTCTATGACAATGGTGAGAGTACTTTGCAACACTATCACTTAATCAGGATGTGACCAGTTTAGAGTGAGTAGTGTACCAGGTTAACTGGAATGTTACTTATTAAGGTGACAAGTAGAATAAGTAAATACAATGCAATAATGTAACTGACAGGTAAGAAAGTATGGTGAGACAATATGTAATTTTCAAGTGTATTTTATTTATTGATTGTTAAATAAATACAAGGTTGTTGCGAAACCAAGATAATACAAAGATGTAAATATCCTAACCTATGAAATACAATTGATCTATACTTGGAAATTCTCCTAACAATCGAAACACTTAAAGTTGTGAAATGTTCCTTTTTACGATTGAGAGAATATTGCACAAGTTCACCAATATTGCAGAATGTATGTGTTTGCAAAGTTGTTGAAATGCTTGGGCAAGGACCTCTATTTATAGTCGAAGTATGAGCATTGGGATCTCAACTTCGACGTATAAATATGGTTGACAACACACAAAAGTATTAGTAAATAATCCTTTGTGTGTGCTAAATAAAGTAAGACAAAAGGTTACTTTATTCAACCACTCTACATCTTTGCACTTTTATCCACAGACAAGATTATTGTCCGGTTAAAAGGATGTAGTGTAAAAGGTCCTCCTCGTAATCAGTGTAAAGCTTTGTAAAGGCATTTACACTGGAGGATTCTCTAGTTGATTGATCTGGCAGAATCTCAACTGGGCTTCGCTGCCATTGCCATTCTCTTTCTTCCATTTGTTGTCTTCGACTTCAATTGGAATGTCTTCAGGTATATGTCTTTAGATCTCAATTGGAGGAAAACATCAGTTGCATAAACTGTACATTGCAACTGGACTTCAAATATTTCGGACAATTTTTCATGCTCTCCAGATGTAACTAGAGAGATCCAGTTTTCAGCAAAACTGGACCTAACATGTAACCAATAAGATCCTTACCAGCTTATGCCTCGATCAAATAAGGTCCTTCCCATTTCGGGTTCAATTTCCCATGAGGCTTGATCAAAGCTTTCTTTAACACCAAATCCCGAACTTGAAATCGTCTTAATCTTAAATTCTTTAGCGATGTATTCATTTGCTCCTTGTCCCTGCGATGGATTAGTAAAAGCAAAAGATCCAGCAAAATTATTAGAATTGTTCAAACCTGTACTCATGGTGGCCGATGTTCCAGCAACATGAGTGTTTTGCAGAATATTACTCCCAAAATTAGGAGTCGCAGTTGGCATCGACGTATTAATAGGAGCAGACTTAGGAGCAGTTGGAGTCGTTGAAAACAAATTCCTAGGAGTCATCGGTGGTCTATTTTCAAAAATCCTTGACTCAAGAATTTTGAATTGTGCCTGATTATATTCTTGATTAGTCTTAATTGTCTTATCAAGATTCTGCAACATAGTAAACAAGTCAGGCAGTTCTTCAGAGTTAACATTCCTAGATTCGGTATTGTAGGGATGCGGATTGCCATAATCATCGTAAAAACTCCTTCTTTGAGTCTGGCTTGATCTTGCATTCTCCTAAGATGAGTTTCCTGCCGGAATTTCTCCAGATAAGTCTGGGATCTGGAATGAATCCATTGGCTCCTTTCCTTTTTCCTGGGCAGAAGTTCGAGCAGCATTGTTCCTATTTCTTCGATAAGAAGCACGTCCTGGAGGTGGAGGAGGCAAAGGAGAAGAAAGAACATGAGTAATTTGCGAAGAATTAGTTGGTTGAGTCGACATCTTCGGTATTAGATTTTGAAAAATCGAGATTTATGAAAATCAAAAAGATTTTTTATCAGATCGAAAGCACCTTTTGCCCCACGGTGGGCGCCAAATTGATTTGGTCAAAAATTATCCAAGATAATCAACCTTGAAGACTTAGATCAATTATGTAACCAAACTTTCGTTCGTGAGGTTAAGGGCTTGTAAAATTGGTTTAGATTCAAAGATGCGTTTAAAATAAGTATGATAAATCAAGATTATGTCGACTTAAACAAAAGAAGGTAGTCAAAAGATTTCACAAATAACTATATAATCAAATATAAGATAGATTAAGCAAGATAAAGAAAGATAAACGTAAATAAATGTGGAAAATAAAGAGAAAGGAACAAAGAACACCGAGATTTGTTATCGAGGAAAAGCCCTTAATCCTTTATGGATTACCGGCATAAAAACCCCGGGAGGAAGCAATCGTTCCTGCCTTGTTCTTTTATTAATGGTGTAAATTGGTTACAATGATAGAGCGACTTGATCGATCTTTCTAAGTAAGGAAAAGGGTGTTGGTTGTTTACAAGTATGAGCAGAGAAAATAAGCAAGTAAATATGTGAGTGTGTATAACGTTGTATATCCTATGATCGATCAGGTCCTCGTTTATATAGAGCAGCCTAGTAACTAATTTTCCGAAATTACAGGGATCTTCCTGGTCTTCATCTGGTGAACGTTGGAGCATATCTTGACTGATATTGTAGCCGTTTGAAGATATTTTCCTCATGTTGAATTCCTCTTGAAGTCCAATTATGATGCTGGACTGAGTCTTCTTTGCGTGTTGATCAAATAAGACATGTGTTGAATCTCTTTTGTACCGTTAGAGATATTTCCCTTGTGATAAATATCAACTTACCTACATAATATTTTCATAGAAACAATACTTGAAGTTTATCGTTAGTAATTCGTCAAGGCGTGTCAAGATCCTGAAGGTCCATGATCTTGAGGTCCCAAGATAATGAAACCTGAAATTTCACCCATAACAAACACCCAAAGAATTTTCGTATGAAAACTACACATTATTCTATGATAAATGGTACTTTGTATAGAAGATCACTTGCAGGACCATATTTAAGATGTTTGGAACATCCCGAGACTACTAAGGTACTCAAATCATACAGCAGGAAGATCTTTGCACTCTAAGATCTTGAGAACAGGTTATTATTGGCCAACTATGAAACAGGATGCTGTAGAATACTCAAAGAAATGTGATTCATGCCAGCGACATAGCAACATTTATCATCAACTAGCAGAGCCTATATATCCAGTCCTTTCACCTTGGCCATTCATGAAGTGGGGGATGGATATTGTTGGACCAATGACGGAATCTTCAGCAGGGAAAAAGTACTTCTTGGCCATGACTGACTATTTTTCAAAATGGATTGAAGCAGAAGCATATGCCAAGATCCAAGAATCCCATGTTATATCTTTTATCAAGAAAAATATACTAACACGATTTAGAGTTCCCGCTGAGATAATTTATGACAATGGATCATAATTTATTGGCAAAAGGACGACCAATTTCTGTGAAAGTTGGCGTATCAAGATGATCACCTCTACTCCTGTACACCCTCAGGCTAACGGACAAGCAGAGTCAAGCAACAAGATCATTATGAACAATCTCAAGAAAAGACTGGGACAAGCTAAAGGAAAATGGGTAGAAGAACTTCCATTTGTCTTGTGGGCTGATCGAACCACTTCGAAAACTGTTAGAAATCCAAAAATAGTGATAAATTGTAATTTAAGTTAGTGGACGTTGTTGTTGTTAAGACATGGTGAAATGATTTCTAAGGATGAGGGACTAGGAGTGTCAATTAGCTTAATTGTAGATTTAGACTATAAATACCCTCAACTTCTTAGAAATCATAAGCCTTTAATCCATTTTTTCACATACAACATATTCAG
This sequence comes from Erigeron canadensis, assembly GCF_010389155.1. Taxonomy (NCBI): domain Eukaryota; kingdom Viridiplantae; phylum Streptophyta; class Magnoliopsida; order Asterales; family Asteraceae; genus Erigeron; species Erigeron canadensis. Next base: position 6,257 of record NW_025215759.1, on the reverse strand, counting down.
ATCGTCTCTTTCTCTCTCTCTCTAGAAAATCACACACACTAAACACACCAAGAAAAACACACACTTGAACCGCCATTGTTGAGATCGAATCAATAGTAGAAATCGTGTTATTACATGTGGTATCAGAGAAAACATCACTTTGATATCGATCCATAACTGATTTTGATCTCAATTTTCATTCAATTTCATTTCAAAAACCGTTTTTCATACCGTCACTGTTTCATCATTTTTCACTAGAAAAATCACATAAAATCATCAATTTTTGTTCACCATTAGATTCCTAATAGTTTTAAACATAATCCAGTCAAGTTTCAAGTTCCAATTCGATCTAAATCTCTAGATTGATATTTTTAGTTTTGGCGCTAAAAATTTGGGTTTTGATTCTGTTGTGTTATAAGCTGAATTGTGTATTAGGATTTGTTGCGGACGTAATTACAAACGTTTTGCAAGTGATTTCACATGCTAACACTCAGTAAATCGAAAGTTATTGAAGCTTGAAAATTCATCAATGGAGTTTTTACTTTGTGTTCTGTTGAAGAAGAAGACCTCAAAACGATCTTCACTAGGACGATCTCTTTAAGATCGTCTCAGTGGTTGTTTTTCCATATTTGATACATTTTGTGTTGTGGTTTGTAGGACGATCCTCACAAGATCGTTCTAGCAAGTATGGTTGTTGGAAAAGTGTTGTTTGTGGCTAACTGATCCATTTTGGATTGGTTTGGTCAAAATTCAAAGTGTATAAACTTTGAAAAAGAGTTGGCAGAAACTAAGACGATCTTGCCAAGATCGTCTCAGTTACTTGACACTAAAACGATCTTGACCAAGATCGTCTCAGTGTTTGCTGTTTGTTGTGTTGGTGAGGTTGATCATTTGAAGTTGTTGTGATTGGGAATCACACACTTCCTGGGTAACTGATCATTATTGATTGGTTTTGCTCAAATCTAATTCCTTCCAATTCAAAACAAATCTCTGTCCAAAAATTCTCAAAACACTTAGAAAAATTTCCAAGTCTTCTAAAACGATCTTATCAAGACCGTTTCATTCCCTTGATCAATATTCCAAGACGATCTCCTTTTAGATCATTTCATTTTCAAAGTTCTTTATACTTCAATTTCCTTTAATTCCTTTTTCAATTTCCATTTCCAAATCACAAAATCATTCCTCAATTTCAGTTTCATTTCATACTTAGCCAAATTTCATCAAAGTTCATTCAAGGCGATCTTCTCTAAATCGTCTTACTCTTTTTATTCCTAAAACGATCTTTTCCAAGTCATTCTTAAATTCATTCATATAGGACGATCTCTTCCAAGACGATCATATCCTAAAACGATCTTCTCAAGATCGTTTTAGCTTCTGAAATTTCAACTTTCATTCTAAGTCAAGTTCCAAATCAAATCTCTTTCAAATGGCTTCTCGTGAAGCTTTGGAATTAGGTTCTGACACAAGACCTCCAGTTCTCTACCGTGGTTCTTATGGACTATGGAAGAAAAGATTCATGGATTATGTGGAATGTCAAACAAAAAGACCGAACAGCTGCAGATAACAGAGCTAGATCATGCTTATACAAAGCACTGCCAGATGAAATCTATGGTTCTGTTGATTCTTATGATACAGCCAAGGAGATATGGGATGAGGTGGCAAGACAAATGGAAGGATCTGACCTAACTTCAACAATTAGATTGACAAATGTGTTGACTGAGTTTGACAACTTCAGCAAATTGCTAAATGAATCTCTAGAGGCTGTCTACTGTAGATTCTTCAATATCATAAATGAACTTAGGAAGAACAATGTCAAGAAATCGGAGATTGAGTTAAACATCAAATTCATCAAAGCTCTTGGTCCTGAGTGGGAAGATTATGGAACTCAGATTAAGCAACATCAAAATCTGGCCAGGTTCTCCATCCATAATCTTCATGAATCCTTCAAACTCAATGAACATCAAGTCCTAAACAAAGCTTCATCGAACAAAATGCCAGAAGTTGTATCTTCTGATCCTTTGGCATTAATTGTTGAAAAGAAGGTTTCTGAAGCTCTTAAAAGGCAAATGGTAGTTGTTTCTTCGTCTGATGAGGAGGGAGATGATATGTTGGCTCCAAGAGATGGTGTTTCTAACGAATTATATCAAGCTCTTGCCGCAGATACCAAGCACTTTAAGAAAAAGTTCTACAAAGCGAGGCCAACAAACAATAATCTCTGCACTTCTACCACAAGTGCATTTCCCAAGAAGGAACACTATCATTCAAAGAATAATGGTCAAGGTGAATCAAGTGGATCCAAGCATGTGGAAAAGAAAGTTGAAGGTTATGACAAACAAGTTGTTGAGAAAGGGAAAGCTTCTGATAAAAAGTGCTACAACTGTGGTATTCTTGGTCATTTTTCAATTGATTGCAAGCAACCCCACAAGAGAAACTATGAGTACTACAAGCAGAAGATGCTTTTAGCAAAGCAAGTGGAAGCTGGTCATGCATTACTGGCTGAAGATGACAAGTGGCTTTTTCTATCAGATGATGAAGATGAAGATCTCTCTGCAAATGTGTGTTTCATGGCGAGGTTGGCCAAGAACAAAGCATTTGAAGCTGAAAGCACTGATGAAGAGTACCCGGATGATGAGGTAAATCTACAATCTACTTTTTCTTTAGTTAAAGATAGAGAGTCGTTTAATTTAGCTTTATCTAACTTGACAACTCATATTACGTCTTTAGCTAACAAAAATAAGAAGTTAAAAAATAGTATTTCATTTTCTAAAAGTAAATTTTCAAAACTCTTTGAAGAACATTCGAAATTACTTTTTGATTATGATACTATAAACAAGATTTTCAAACCTACAAAGATCAAATGTTGGTTAAAGAGTGTGAGTTGAATGCATCTCCTGATTCTAAGTTATTGCATAAGTGTTATAAACTTGAAAAGACCATTCATGATCTTGAAAAAGCCAATCCAGATCTTGAAATTCAAAAGACCAATGAGTGGCTTCGGGCCAATGCAAGACAAATGGATGTTGATATTCTTAACAAGAAACTTTTAGAATCCAAACCTAACAATATTGAACTTGAACGAAAGATTTCTGATTTAAATCATACTTGATTTTTGAAAGGCGTTGAAATTGAAACTCTTCAAAACCAAATAGAGGAATTTAAAGTCGAACAAAACCCTCTTTTGGATTTTACCGCCTATTTCAACAAGTCAAAGATTGACAGATCGGAACTTCTTCATGGGTTGGGATTTCAGAATATCTCTCCATTACAAAAAGCCAAAGAACAAATCGAACCCTTGTATGATGTAAGATTTCTTCGCCTTGGTATGGTACAACAATTTATTCGTCCACTGGATGACGATTTTGAGACTGATGAAGTTGAGAAATTACCACAAAATGATTTTTTGGTTAACTATGATGTTATTAATGCTTCAAATATCTCGAAAGAATCTTCAATTCTCAAATTGGAAGAAATAGCATCAAATTTTCAAAACCAAGAGTCAGTTTGTAATTCACCTAAACCTACTAAAATGTATGTTCCATCTACCATTTTGGAAAAACAAATAGAAGGTTTGCAACAAACGGTGAAATCTCAACAAAATGAAATTGAAAAACTTAAGTCTCAAAGTTTGAATTCGGAGGATAAATTAGTTGTTGTGGATACTAAGAAAGTTTGTATGGATGCTTCTACTCAAACTGACCTAAGTGCTTTAGTAGACCATTCCACTCAGACTACTTGTGTTTCATCTACTGATTCCTCCACCCAGATCTTGACTGATTCTCTTGAGTGTTCATGTCAAAATGCTGCTACTGTTATAACTGATGATTATGTGCAATCTGATTTATCTTATGAAGAACTTGCGCATAGTTTAGTTTTGATATGGTATTACTTTAGGTTTTTCACTTGTGAGTCTCCTGAAGAGTTAGTTGTTCACCCTAAGCTTAGTGCTAGTATAGGTGTTGATATTTCTACTTTAATTTCTTCTGAAACCAAAGAAGTGTCAGTTCAAGTTGATTTCATTCCTGAGATTAACCATAGTGTGAAGTTGGAAAACAAGATTCCTGATTTTTCAAAAATCTCTCCGGTTTCACCTTCACCAAAAATGATTTTGATAAATTCATGGAGGGAGAATATGTTTTTGATTCTGAAACTGAGAAAAAGATTGAATCTACCAAATCAAAGTTGAATCAAAAAAGGAATCTCCAAAATCGTTTTCCAAAGCTCCAACTTCAAACTCGTCAAGACTAAACCAAAGACTGTCACCAAACCAAGAATCAATAAGTTAAAAACAAAGTGTCCTACCCCGAAAAAGCATGTTAAAACCAAACAAGTTGAGACCATTCCCAAAATCAAATACAACAAAGTGAAACTTCTGGAAATCAATTCAAATGTTTCTTCGTCTAGCTCTCATTCTAGTTCAATTTCTAAAGTGTCTAGGTCAAGCTCAGTTTTGCTAACTATGGATGCTACAAATGGTGCAACTAGATATAGGGATAGATATGGCTGGTTTTCTCACGATAAACCTAAGAAACAAGAAGTTTCCGCACCCTCAAAAGAGACTAAAAAAGATAAAAGTTCTTCAAAATTCTCGTTCTAATCTTCTTAGTGTCAATCCCACAGGTGGAAAGAGCTTGATTAGTGAGTCTAAATGGGTAGCTAAGTCATTAGTACCTAAGATCACTAAAGTTGAGAAAAAGAAGAAAAGGCAAAGGATAAAAGCGGGTAGTAAGAAGAAGCTTGTTTCTGATGTTTCAAACAATTTATCTTTTAAGTCATCTTTGAAAAACAAATGTTAATGATGCCAAGGCAATGCCTTGTGATGTTTTAAACAACGTTAATTCTCGCTCTTATCTGTATGGTTTGAATGGTGGTAGACATGTTACTTTTGATTCGTGTGGTAATATTCGTTTGTTTGATCCAAATGTGCTTGTTGATAATGTGCTTGTTAATAAGTATGTTGATTCGAAAGCATGTTTGTATGCATATCCCAAGTTATATACCCTGCCTGTTTCAACTAACCACAAAGGACCCGTCTTCAAGTGGGTACCTAAAGTCAATTAAATTTCTTTGATTGCAGGAAATAACCATCTGTGTTTGGATACTCGATTCCGGATGTTCAAAACACATGACTGGCAATAAAGCATTGCTCAAGAACTTTATCGAACGATTCATGGGAACTGTTCGGTTTGGTAACAACAATTTTGCTCCTATCTTAGGCTATGGCGACATTGAACGCAATGGAATTGTCAGTAAAAAGTTCACTATGTTGAAGGATTAAGTCATAACTTGTTCATGTTGGACAATTCTGTGACAACAATCTTCAAGTTCTTTTTCGACATCTCTCTGCAACGTTCAAACTCTAGATGGAGTTGACTTTTGTGTGGCGACCGCGATGATAACCTCTTTAACGTCTCTTAATGATAACCAACAAACCGATAATATTTGTCTCATTTCAAAGGCTACTTCAAAGAATTCTTGGTTGTGGCATAAGACTTTCTCACCTAAATTTTTCTACCATCAATACTTTAGTCAATAAGCATCTTGTTGAAGGCTTGCCAGACTATAAGTATGAAAGTGAGCATGTCTGTCCTTCTTGTGCCATTGGGAAGATAAAACGAGCTGCTCATAAACCGAAGAAATCTCCAAATTCTTTAGCACCTCTTCATTTGCTTCACATGGATCTTTGTGGACCAATGAAAGTTCAAAGCCGAAATAGGAAGAGATACATTTTGGTTATTGTTGATGATTATTCAAGATATACTTGGGTCAAGTTTCTTGCCTCCAAGGATGAAACAACTCAAACTTTGATCGATTTCATCACTTCTACTCAAGTAAATCTTCAACTTCCAGTCCGTTACATCCGTTCGGATAACAGAACTGAGTTCAAAAATGCCATGTTTGATGAATTTTGTATCTAAAGGCATTACTCACAATTCTCTGCGGTTCGTACCCACAAACAAATGTGTCGTTGAAAGGAGAAAATCGAACGCTTGTGGAAGCTGCAAGAACCATGCTAGCTTATTCTAAGTTACCTTCCAATATGTGGGTTTGAATCTGTTGACACTGCTTTTCACACTCAGAATCGGTCCATTGAATCAGCGTTTTTGAGAAGACTCCTTATGAAGTTGTTAACAAACGAAACCCAACATCAATATTTCATATCTTTGGGTGTGTTTGTTATACTCTGAATGATCGGGAGAATTTGGAAAGTTCGAAAAAAGGTGATGAAGGTTACTTGTTGGTTATTCCAAGACATCAATTGCTTATCGAATCTACAATCG
>NW_025215758.1:0-2831 GCF_010389155.1 Erigeron canadensis | reverse complement strand
TTTAATTTTTCACACTAAAAACAGTCGTACAAAGTTAATTACATTTGCATATATTAACCCTAATCACTAATGCTACTAGGTTGGACGGAGTGGGGTAGGGGAGGGAACCGGTCCGGTTGGCACACCGCGCCGACCCCCCAGTACGGGGGTGGGGAGGGATTTGGGGAGGGTGGTGTCGGTTTCAGTGCCGCTTGATGACCGTTATACTTGACCGTTTTTATGGGTTTTTTTTTAACTAGCTGCATATAATACATTACATCTAAAATATCTATTCTATATGTTGCAGAAAGAAGAGAAAGAGGAAGACACAGACCACGATCCATCTATATATATTTATATTCAACTTTACAAGTTTACCCTAAAGTTGAAACTATTTATAATATTAGTTCAAAAATTTGTTTTCCATACAATATATTATTATTATAATTAGTTTTAATTATTGTTTTAAGTTGTATTTTGGATTATTAAATAAATGTTTTAGTTATTATTTTAAACAACATAAATAAAAATTAAAAATAGAAAAGGGTGGGGGGGGAGGGGTGGCGAGGGTGTCTAGCATTAAGGGAGGGGAGGAGAAAAAATCGGGGAGGGAAGGAGTGGGGAAGCCTTCCCCCACCTTTAATATATTTAGGGTAAGTAATGGTTTTATATTATTAGTAGAATACACTAGTCTTTATAATTGGACAAAACTAAAATCCCTTTATAGTAATAGAAGTACTAGAAATATAATCCTGTACAATATTTTTGAAAATATTCCCATCTAGTTAAACTAAAGGGGAACTATTTACCATAACGAAGTTCTCTTTTATTATTATATACTAGTCACCAATCCCGTCAGATGGATGAGTAGTCTTAAAATATATATTTCAAAGGAAATAACAAAATGATAACATGTGATCATAGATGATAATTAACATAGGTTGTGCACCAAGTATTGATAAAATGCCAGAGTTTGTTTCTTTCAACTTTTGAATATACTTTATTGCGTTTATGGTCTTTTTGATTTAATCCAATTTTAAAAAATTCTTGACATTTTTCAGATTTATATGGTAATACGAATGGACTTAATGACTTATGGTGTTGTGGAGTGCTACATGTAAAATGATGAATCACTGTAAAAGAATTATGGTATGTTGGTGGACACAACTTGCCACCAGAGGCGGAGCCAGGAATTTACATTAGGAGGGCTTAAGTTTTACCATCACGACTTTCACTTTGACTTTCTGTTTATATCTTATAAACCTCACTGGAAAATCGTTGTATTTAAGCGATCTTTTCTTCTTGTGGGTTGTTAAAAAGTAATGCCATTGTTGATCGGGGTCGTCACATAATTTGTAAGGCCCTTTTCGAAACTAAACATCCGTGAAACAAGAAAAACTATTTCATTAATTTATTTTCCATTTTGTCTTTTTTTTATAAGTTAATCATTAAATTTTGTATACGAGTTTACTTTTGAATACAAGCATAATATCTTTTATAAATTTTTGGTTTTTTAATCATTAACTTACAAATATCATGTATTTCTGAAAAAAAGAAATTAAAATTAAATATACGTGAACTTTGAAACTTCTATTGTTTTATAACTAAAAATACTGTCTCTTAAAGTTTAAGGGAAAAAACTTGTAACTCAAAACTTTAAGGGTTAAATAAAATAGTGATAAAAAACGAATGGCCCTATATGTATATTTGATCTCTCCCAATCCCATCATGATAAAACCAATGCTGCCGCCATTGAAACTGAAGTGCAAAACTTTGTTGTCTAAATTAAAATATGGGATAAGTATAATAACTTGAATGAATTTATAGTAGGAAAAAAAACTAAAATTGTGTGTATGTAGTAAACAACTCGAAAATAATGTTTATTGTATGTAAGAAAATGTATCAACTAATTAAAAATCAGACAAGTCTCACTAAAGGTTGCACGTATATTTTCTTACATACAATAAACATATTTTAAGTTGATACATATAATACACAAAACTTAGTTATTCATTAGTCCAAAGTTGGTTACATTGTAGGATACTTACCCTTAAAAAAATCATTCATAACAAATCTCTTTCATAGTGAATCATAGCTTTAGAGTACTAAATCTCCTAAAATATAGCATACACGGTTAGTTAAAAATTGAATCTTGAAAATTAGTACGGTGTTGAAGGTCTCTGAGAGGTTGGCGGGGGCTGAGCACCGGCTAGCCCATACTAGCTCCGCCACTGCTCGCCACTTAGATCAGGCAGGTATGTATAATTTATAACCAGTATATGCTTAATTTCATAACTTTTAAACCTTAGTTAGTTAATTAAATACTTAGAGCTGGCAAAAGTAGATAAAACAGAGAGGAGATACGCTTCGGTCAAACCCGATTGAGAACATAATGAGGAGATATGCTTGAATTATGTAGGTGAGAAATTTTTGTCAAGAAATGTATGATTATAACCACACTGGTGAGCTTGTAAATCATATTTAGATAAAACTATTGACTTTTTGAACAAATGCTACTTTAATAATACTGTATGTTTCAAGGGTTTTTTTTTTTTTTTTTTTTTTTTTGTTTGATCGAGAAGCGAAATATTATGTTGGTTACTTCTCAGACCTTTGTTTTATGAATTCTTCGCTGTATGTTTGTAAAGTAGATGGGTGTGTGATGGTGTCATTTATCGCTTACTATAAGCACAATACAACAGGTGGGTTGAATATATTTAGTAGTCAAATTTTAGTACCCATTGACATTAGTTCCATGAATGTCTTAATCGTAACAGCTAACAGACGATTTGGGGCAATTCATAAGTAGATAATAAAATGTTTCGATGTTTTAGTATTATTAAGGTCTCGTT
>NW_025215757.1:0-1428 GCF_010389155.1 Erigeron canadensis | reverse complement strand
AATATCGAAACTCTATGAGTAAGCAATATCCATTTTATATCCTCCAACGATATATAAGAATTTCATCTAACGTATGCACCATTCTTTATTATTTGTTAGGTTTTAGCAATAGGTTTTTTATAGTGATAATCACGTGCATAAATAAATCATAGTACATCAATTGTTTCGTGAATCTTCGTGCATCAATTAACCATGATCTAAGTTAAGATCTTATCTATTTGTTTTTTCTTTATACTTGTTTTACAATACCCAACCCCTATTTGTTTTAAAACGAGCATAATGTCCGCGCGTGGCAGCGTGAAGATGAAAACCATTGGTGGAGATAAAGGGAAGCGGTGGAGAAGGTGGGCGGCGGCGGAGGGTGATAGAAGGTTGCTGAGAGGGTTTATGATTAGAGAAAATGGGTAGAAAGAAGGGTATATAAAGTTTTATGTTAAATAGGGTAGTTGGGAACAAAAAATATGCTTAATTTTAATTTAATTCCTCCTATAGAGGAGGAGTTCGGCTGATGTCATGAAAGAGGAGGTGTCAACTAGAGGATGGTCCAAGTACATCTTTACTAAAATGATGATGAAATTGCTATGTAGCGATGGTGGGTATACTATGTGTCTTACGTATAAAGTGAGTTTTTTATTAAAAAAACAAATATCGTACATGCATGGTTATGTGGGGTGGTGATGTTTGATTGTTTGAAGTTTCGAGATAGTGGGTGGTTTATCAGAGAGTTGTTTGTTGTTACAATGCAAAACGTACAATGTATCTCTATTTTATGTATAATATAGATATGATTTGTGTTGTTCAGAGTTGTAAAGTATTATGCATTAATTACAACTGGTTCCCATGTCTTGTTAGCCGTCAACCTTGTGTAAGAAACAGAAAATTTGTCGTTAATATACAGATGAGAGATGAGAGAAAGGCATTTAATGTTAGGTGTTGAAAGTATGATTAGGTTTAAACATCTCCCTTATTTACTAAAAATTATCTTTAATTTCAAAAATTTCAAAAATGTTAAAAGTGTTGTGAGTTGTAGTTTTCATGCAACATCATGTTGTATATAGATATACAGATTGATTGATACACTAAAGATACACACATACAAATTCTCCAAAATACACACTTCCTCCAAATCAATTCAAATCTTTCAAAATAGTAACAACTCTCTAATTCTACTCAGGGTCAAAAAACTATAGTTTTGGTGAAAATTTGAATCCACAAGAAATTTCTGGAACATTAAGATTCGTGTAATCAGAAGTGGTGCCAAGTTGGAGGCTTGATCTAATCGCATTGATGAAAGGGTACGTAAGATTGAAAGTACTGCAATAAGCTTCTTTTTTTTTGATTTTCCTGTTTGAATTTAAAGGGATACAATTTTTGTTGTTTCCTAGGGTTAAAAGATTCAGATGTTGTCAAGGACATCTTGATTGCTCA
>NW_025215756.1:0-16170 GCF_010389155.1 Erigeron canadensis | reverse complement strand
TATTTTAGAATGAATCCCAAAGTTCAAACCTTGGCTAATACAAAAAGTAGAAGAAAAGAAAAAAAAAGAGAGAGAGCCCTTATAAGCACACCTCTGTTCCTTTAGGAGAACTTACCGGTTCAAGTTTGTGCGTTGGTGGATCCAGCCTTGTGGATTAGTCAACAAGGCCGGCCACAACGATTACCAAACAAAAAAAGGTAGTTGAGATATAACAATTTAAAGAACAGTTAATAAACTAGATTCCCGGGAGAAAAAACTCACTAGGCTACCAAATCCAATGTAGATGGGTTTTTTACCATTCTCAAGCATTTCACTAGCGAATCTGAAGGTACATAACTCGATGCAAGGTCTAAGAAACAAAACCTACAACATCAATATGTGACCCCATCTGAAATTAATCAAGAATACAATCATTGTATATCTTAAGCATTGCACATATATACAGGAATTATCTCTTCATACACCAGTTCTTTTTTCCCCCATTTAAAGGTTCTGATTAAACCAGTTGCTTACCCATCCAACCCACCGATTTTATCACATCCAGTATAGAGAAAACAAACCTTTTGGTTTGGGGACAAGATGTGGACTCCAATATACCATAAGGTAAATCCTGGGGAGAACTGTATGAAGCGCTTAAATATGTCTCGGGTCTTAGCTTCATTTTTTCTTTCTAAACTCATTAGTATATCTCGCATCCCCATATAAATTAATGCTCCACATCTGATATGAAAGCTACGCAAGCATCAAGGTGGAAATAACAATAAAATGTTAGAAAGTAACAACGGTAGTTCGTAAAATCCAATATATAAGACACTTACCCTATTTCAACAGGTTGCCTAACCCGCGAAAGAGATGAGTGGAAATTCACTTGTACCTGAACAAGTGTTGAAAAAAACAATAAAACTAAGCAAACAAGGAAAAACAATAGTAAAGAATGGACTTGATATGTCTCCAGGTGGTCTTTAAATACCCTAGAAGACACTTACGTCCATGGCATAGTAAAAAAGATGTGGAGTGGAACTTTAAGTGCCTCTGCAACATGAGTATGACCTGGAGAGTATAAGTCAACGTCACAGTTAATTTTATTTTGTTTTGAACAGCCAACTCCTAGAACTAGCCGTTACACCAAGATGCACCTCTAAGTATTGAACCCAGGTTTCCTCCAAAGAGACTAGGTCTCTTACCACCCACCTAAGTGGTGATGGCCAATGTGACAGCTAATTTATAAAACTAAATTCAAATATTTAAACCCATCCAACTTTCATAATTTCTGTTGTATATCTATCATACATGTGACTAGTTTATGAATTCCAATCATGCTCAAATATGCAAGAATAACCATGAGATCAATAGTTAAGCAACTTTAATTTCACTTGTAATAGAACGAATTATAAAAAAAGAGAGACAGATAATAGGTGCTGGTCCTACCATATGCTGGCGGGTTAGCATTATAGCATCGACGTTGAATGGAATTTCGGTATCCGGATCATCATCTATGCATTGCAGGAAGTAAAGAAAACACAATATCCTTATCTGACTTCGCTGAATTTGCTTTTTAAACATCCACTCAATTCAAAACTATCTTTAGATTTTACCTTGTAGGCATCATCATGAATTTTCCATTTAATATGCACTACATTACTTTTTCGTTACAATATCAATTTAATAAAGAATAATATAGTCGACTTGTTATTTGTTTCCCAATAATAATTGCTAACGCCTTTTTTTTTTTTTTTTTTGTCAACTAAATAAATTTTTTTACACAATTTGATCGCATATTTTGATAATAAAGAAACATACTTAGGCCTCTCACGATAGGCACCTCATCCACACCTCTTCCACACTGTCACATCAGCTTTTATCTCTCCTCATCTACCTCTTCCACACCACTCACAATAACACCTCTTCCACAACTTTTAATTATTTTATTCTATATTTACTTAAAAAATAAATAAATCAACATTTATTTAAAATTAAACATTACAACACATAATTAAAAAAGGCAGTACTTAATAAAAAACACAAAATACATTGAAATGCTACGATTACTTTTCATCATCTTTTATTGACATACTTCCTATGCCACGGTAAATGCTTTCGTCGAGCTACCACTTGTCGTGTTGCGGGCATTTGACTTCCCACGTAGTTTTGTCTTCCCCGCATATAATTGTCGTGGTACGATTCGGCCCAAGTGCATTGGTCACCCAACGTTTGACCGACCTTAAAAACATCACCGACCACCCTCTTTAGTTTCTTGATCTCATCCTGCAGAAAGAAAGAATATTGCTCTTCGTGCTTCAAGACCTTGTGGCCTGATGCTTGTATTGTGTAACATCCTAAATTTATTTGTGTTTAGCATTGTACTAGAATAATGGTGAATCAAGCTAATTGTTATGTCATACATACATGTTAGAATCAGTAAGCACTATTATATGTGAACATATAATAATTATGTGTTTTATATGTTACCTAAATATAAAAAGGACAATTAAAATTAATACTAGAAAGGTGAGGGTTGAATCGTAGAAAAAAAAAGATACATAATTAAATTAACAGCCATGTGGGTAATCGATCTAGTCAATATATATCTCAAATTTATATAGATAGCCGATATTAGATTGCAAAAACTAAACATATTCACAAAATTAAGCCCTACGTACAGCCGCAAGATCGAGAGAAACCTAGCCAGTGACAAAACTAATCCTTTAATTCGTTCAACATCATGAATCGTTTCAATCATCCGTAGTTATCGCATCTAGTTTTGGTTTCATCTAAAGGTATTCAAAAAGTACGTTGTCGCATAGGGTTAATTATATTCGTTAGAAAAACTATAACTAAAATCATAAGAGATGCGGCAGCTAAAAGTAACGAGCTTAAGCAGGCTTGAAGATCATAGCATTTGTCTTCCACAATACAATTCCGTTCGAATCATATAAGGTTTGAACGTAACTCTCGTTCTGGTGATCTTTTAACTTTTCGAGTCGCGTTACATAGTAGTTGATTGGTTTCGTTTCGTTAACAACATGCTTTAGCCTAGTCATGTTGTTAATATGTCTAGAAGGGTATGCATGTAAGCTTAAAAATCTGTTCTCAAAACGAATCGATCAGGATACTTAGCATTAACGAGTTTATTAGTGATTAAGTGTTTTCTTGGAAGAAAAATATATATATACAATAGATATGTACCATAGCCATGTAATTATCGAAAGATTGAAAGTTACTCATTACTCATTAGACAAGATCGCCAATCCTAGTTCTATTGTACATGTCGTCGTGAAAGTAACAACCGTTTATTGAGTCTTGTTTTGATCATATAGGGAACGAGGTTTGATAAAATTGATTTAGTCATTATTACAATTAAGCTATGTCGGTTTTCATGTCAAATAGTTATCGATTTCTAGTAATGCAGTAAAACGTGTTTTCGCCTTTTCGGGAATGTCATGACTATTATAAATTATGTTTAAACTTAAAATATCACATACGGTTGATGAAAGACTAGATTTAATCGGTTATACATAAAGAAATTGAAGTTCAATATATTGTTAATGGAGATTTCTGAGCTAATGGGTGCATGAGGAAGACAAGGTTCATTGTGATCTATAATTAATACATATAAACTTGGTTAGTTCATGGTTTATAGTAGTACAAACATGTCACTATAGTTAATTAATTCATGTAAATTAAGTTTATGACCTTGTCACATAGTTATTTTTAGAGTACGTCCTTTGCTAGTAAATTAATGATGCAAGTGTGAACTTGATTGGTTATAAGAAAATGGTCGATAATCATTGATATATATTAAGGTTATATTTGGGTTTCATTTAAAAGGTGTTACCGTTATATCATCAGTAGTTTTATAAGTAAAGATATATAATGTCAAATATATGTTTTTGGATTTGTGAATACGGTCGATGTCAAATAATAATGTTAGTGTTTTTATACATATAACTTAGGTATTCAGACTCTTAGGAGTAGCGAGCTAAGCTGCAGTTTGAGGTAAGATAACTACTTTTGTCATTCGAGGAACACAACAAAATGTTGTTTTCGTAATAAATCTTGATAGTATGTTGGGCTATGGGGACAACGGGAGGGGTTAATTTGGTTATTATATATATATATATAGTATGTATGCTTATAATGTTGATTATAATGATTGAAATATGTGATGTTTGACTGATATTTGATTGTTGAATGGCTTGTACATGTAGTACACTAGACTCCAGAAGGATTGCCATGTCACGATACACGTTAAATGCCCAAATGTTGAAATAATGTAGATGTTGATACTCGAGTATAATTGACGTTGGAAGTGTTAAGATTAACCCATGCTAGCCTCGGCTAGTGTCTAGATATTGTTGTCGTTTGGGAATAATCTAGATATTTCCTTCTCGACTAAGTCACGTTGGTAGAGTTTGCGGGTGGTTTGGACTGGCCACTACAGTTTGAGAAACGGCTTACTCGTGGATTGGTTATGCCTTTCCGAACGACACCGATGGACCCCGAAAGGATTACCATCATGTCGGGTGTGAGGTACCCTATAGGTCTTATGACCGCCTTCACACAACCCCCATGTTTCCGTATGACAAGTGACGTAAGTCGCTTAGCTATTGTAGAGGCATAACCTGATGTTGTAAGTAGATGTTGATTATTTGACATTGAGATATGATGTTGAGGTTGCTAGGCACATGTAAGAATATGACACCCCTATTGCTTGATGATGTTGATGTTGATGTTAATGTTGTTGATTGCTTGACATACGTTTGATTAATGTTTGAAAATATGTTTTAACTAGCAACTGTTTTTATAACTCGTGGTTATCTTACTCGGCTTTTAAAGCTCACACTTGTTTCTTTTAAAAATGTTGTGTTTCCTCAGGTTGGACATTCAAGTTTGCTTTGAGTGAGGTAGACGTTTGCTATAGATGATGACATTATCGTTTTATGCTCATTTAATTAGATAGCATTAATACTTTTTATTGACTGTATTTAAGACTACAGATGTTCTTGAATTATTGTTTTGATGCTATGAAGTAACACCAACATATGATAACCATTTTATTAGGTAATGGTTAAGTTTTTATTGGGACGCTTCCGCACTTTAAGTTATTTATATAAAAGTTTTTTGAAAATCATATTTTTAAATGTCGGGTGTTACATATTGTCTCAACCTCTTGCTCCCATTGTCGTCTTTTCTTGCGTAGGTAACCCATGACCTCGGTTATTTTTGATTTCAAACAAAAGGAAAACAAGTCGATTAAAGAAGCCCGGGATCAGATGATCGATTTGGTTGAATGTTTCCCACCGGGAACATTTGGGATGACGACGTTGTCGACTCGTTCTACTATGGCTTAGGAGATGTAGAGCAGGGTATGTTGGATAAAGCAGCGAAAGGAGATTTTCTGACCATATCATTGACGGAGTATTTCGAATTCTAGAAGAAGAACATTATGAGAAGTTAAGTTTGACGGAGTTGGTGGAACTAACAAGAAGTTTAAAATCAACATTTAAGGTAAGAAGGTTCGAGCAAAAGGAAGGAGGAAGTGTAGGAGATGCATGGAGAAGAATAGGAGAACTGATCAAGGACTGCCTGGAAGGGACTTTTAATAATGAAGAGCGACTTGAAATCTTCTATTTCGGGCTTACTGCAAAAGCTAAGTAAGAGTTTGACAACAAATACAAGTTTGAATGGCATTTTTCAACATCGGGAGAGTTTGTGGCAGCAATTTGTAAGGTAGAAAACGAGGAGGAAACTGCCAAAAAAGCCGAATCATGCGAGTTCAAGAAATCAGATTCTACTACGAAGTCACCAACGCCGCTGGATACACATACCAGCTCCGAATCTCGCGAAACTAAATCCGTCACCACCCGAACTAGCCCTGGAAATCAGACACCAATCGACGTGGAGATGGTTAAAGCTACTGGAACATGAAGGAACTCGGAAAACTTAGAGAAGAAGAAAGGAACCAACGTCAAGGAAGCAATATGTCACTTCGAGCATTACCCGACGGGTATCGGCTCCCGGCCGAACCCGTATTCTTCCTCACTCTAGTTCCTAGGTCGAGTCCGGCTGAAGACTCATTAAACTTAACGCTTCTTGGGAGGCAACCCAAGCCGTAATATATTTTTATTATTTTATTTATTTTTCATTTTTAGGAATATGTGACTAATTGCAACTAAGTGATTGTTTTAAATTTTATAATTTTGATATATTATGAGTTTGTTTTGAGTATCACAGATGCAAGCTTTCAATGGATTAAGGAAACAAGTAACTTATTGCAATCGTATTCCGTTTTATTTTTATTTTATGTTTTAGCTTGTCATTTTCAATTTTGATATTTTGATTGAAGTGTGTAGGAGTATAATGCTTTGTTGTCTGAAAAAAACCATGCACTTGGCTAAAAGCTAAGTGTGGGGGAGTTCGAGCATCAAATCGCTGAAGAAATCAGACATCGAAACATGTACATGAGTCAAAAGCGCCGCTAGGAGAAAACCCTTGGTCTTATTGTTTGATTTAACACAAGTTTTCTACTACTTATTTCATGCAAATTAAAAGTTTGTTTTGTGTCTGAAAATTGTTTTGACAACATAAGCTTTGCAAGTAGACAAAAGATGACGATAACTAAGCAATATTAGCCTTGGTAGATGAACGGTTAGTTAGAATTGTTAGATTAACTATAGATTTGTCGTTGTTCATGCTTCCAACTGTATTAGAGCTTAGACTAAAACTGTATGTGATTATGTTTGCCATAGCACACTTAACCGAACTTTAATATGCCTAGCAATTAGAGCTTTCTAGTCATTAGTATAAGTGTATTAATTGGACTTAATTATACGTGCTTGTGTAGGAACTAGTTTAGATGTATGGTTAGCCTTAATACTTACACGGTTTAATGTAAACTAGTTACATGCGGAGTAGGAGTATGAGTCATCTAGGGTCTCTGATAATGTTTATTGCATGAATAATGTAGTATCTTTAAGAAAGGCAATCAGTAGATTAATAAACTTCAAAGAACTATTAACGAGTAAAATCTAAAATGCATCAAGTTATGTCGCTCTGCGTGTGGGGAACCACCAACCTGTCACCGCTGTCTTGATGTGAACTTTTAGTTGAGTTATGTCGCTCTACGAGTGAGGAATCACCGACCTGTCACCACTGTCTCAACTATTAAAGATGATAATATTGTATGACTGCTTTAGTATATAGCTAGTGACCATAACTGTAGTGTGAGGGTATGTCTAAGTAGTTACTCACAAGTAGACACACGATGAAATATAAATACCTTACTAGTAGCTAGTAGTTCTGATTGCTATACAAACCTTAGTTAAGTGCTTAACTAGTCAGCAGAAAGTAGTAAGATTGAGCTGTAAGACATGTGGAAATATAGAACTGTTTTATAGGTATTAACACAAATAAAAACTTAGCTTTTAGTTTTGATTGACCAATTATCGCGCTTCTAGCTAGCTATAACTTACTGATTTTGTCTAAAGCTTTCTCAAATCATTTTGCATGACTAATCTTTCAAATGTTTTTAGTAAAGTAGAATGCTTTAACACTTAGATGTCCACTCATCATTGTTTTATTTTTTTGGATTATTTGCTTGAGGACAAGCAAAGATTTAAGTGTGGGGGTATATGTAACATCCTAAACTTTTCAAGTTTGACTATTTGACTATTCCGTTAGTTGACGTCAATTCATTTAGTTTATGTGCCCTAATTGGGATTATGTGATTAAATGCTTATATGTTTCATATGTGATGATTAAAGTAAATCGAATGAAAGTAATTAAAAGTAATATGAAAATCAAGTGCTTGTTAGGTTGATTAGTGTCCCGGTTAGTAAGTTAACCTTAAAATGCGATGTTTGAGAAGTTGAGGGACTTAAGGTGATGAAAGGAAAGTGATGGCCAGGGGTTTAAGGGTTAATTAGGTTTTCCTAATTTTTTTTATTCAGATCTACGTGTGTGAAACCCTCCAGCCGCCCCCTCTCTCTTCCAAAGCAAATTCCCTCCAAAACCCTACGTTTCTTGGTGTTTGATTGAAGTTTGATCAAGATCTTTCGTCGTTGTGATTATATAAAGGTAATATAGATGATTTTTCTTTGATTGTTGATGGTATGAGTCAAGCAAATAGACTAGAATCTGGTCTTAGGGTTTGGGGTTGGTTTAATTACAATCCATTAATTGATTTCGCTTCATTCGGTGATTAATCGATTGTATAACGATGGTAAACGATTCAAGGATTATTTGGTGTTTCAATGAGTAATTTTGGTCTTATTTTAAGTGTTTTTGATGTTCTTAAGACCTGGATATGTGTTAAAGTTGTTTGGGATGTGTTTGGTTAAGTTTTGGGGTTGTTTTTCACGACTGGTCGTCGTAACTCCCGTTACGGTTGTGTAACTCCCGTTAGCTGGATAATTACGATAACACCTCCACTGTAACTCCCGTACAAATATTCGTAACTCTCGTTAGGGACTGATTTTGTTAACATTTCTAAACGACCATAACTTTTGAACCGTAACTCCGTTTTTGACGAATAAGCTATGAACGGAATCGTGAGAGAGTCTATTTTCTAATGGTAATGCTTTTAAAAGATGATGACGATGTCAAGTTTTTAGAAAGGTTAATTTAGTGAGTGAATGTCGAATTCCGTCGAGTTATGTAAGCTCTAAAACATTAATCGAACCTCCGATGCATCAAGCTTTGTCATGGGTCATGTTTGTAAGTATCTAGACCTGAGTTATGACCATAAGTAAGAGGACATTTGATTAGCTCATTATATCGTTTAATTATTATAGGTAAGCCGGGAATAATTGCAAAGCTCAATAACTTATGTTACCATTTATTGTGCTCTTAATGTGCTCTTCAACGAGGTAAGATACATGACATTTTCACGCTGGAGGCACAACAAAATGTGGTTTTCTATAATTAACCTCTTAATCGGATTATCTTATGTGTTTGGGGTTTTCCGGGTTATGCGGGAGGTTATGTGGGAATGTATACATGTTGAAATGATTTATGTTGATGTAATGATGTTTAAAGTAGAAGTAAATATGTGCATATGAAGTATGATGCTTATAATTACGTTGTCATGATATGTTTAAGATATGTATTGTTGATATAATGTCGTTGAGATGCCTTAATGTTGATATGTGATGGCTATATGTGGGACTTAAGTATGATATGTCTAGTTCACTGGATACACGTGGGAATTGTTATTAGTTATGCACGTAGTGGGATTAAATGCAAAGTAGACGTGGGACTAATTAGGTGACGATTGTACCTAATGTTAAAGTAAATGTGAGATGTGGGAACCGTTCTAGCCTTAGTGTTAGTGCGTAAAAGTAAGAAAGATATAAATACGTGGGAAATGCTATAGCTAAATACGTGAGATTGACGTGGGAAGTGTTAAGCTTAACCCGTGCTAGTTGTAAAGCTAGTGCGTAAGACGTGGGAAACCGTGCTAGTTGTAAAGCTAGTGCTTAAGACGTGGGAAACCGTGCTAGTTGTAAAGCTAGTGCTTAAGACGTGGGAAACCGTGCTAGTTGTAAAGCTAGTGCGTAAGACGTGGGAAACCGTGCTAGTTGTAATGCTAGTGCGTAAGACGTGGGAAATCGTGCTAGTTGTATAGCTAGTGCGTAATATGTAAAGATGTAAGACGTGAGAATAAGTTGATTAAGATAAATATATGAATATGTGAGAAAGATGTACATGTAATTTAAGATGTGGGATTACAATGTGACGTGAGATTTAATAAGATGTGTTGAGACTTGTGATAAGTATGATGTATCGTTGATAGGCACAATTAGGAGTATATACTCTACATGTGCTAATATGTATACGTGGGATATGTTTATGTGTGTTATGCCAAGATATGAGATGTTGATTAAGTTGTATATATATATATATGTTGATATGATATGATGTGTTGGTATGTGGGAATAAGTTGATTAAGATAACTATAAGAATTATGAGAAAGATGTACATGTGATTTACGATGTGGGATTACAGTGTGATGTGAGATTTAAGTAAGATAAGTTGATATGTGTGATATAATCGTTGATAGGCACAATTAGAAGTAAATACTCTACATGTGCTAATATGTATACGTGAGATATGTTTATGTGTGTTATGCAAAGATATGAGATGCTGATTAAGTTGTAAGTATATGATGATATGATATGAAGATACGATTGCATTATATGTATATGTTGATACGATATGATGATACCTTAGTGTTGCAAGTATATGTTAATATGATACGAAATGTGAAGGGATGTGGGAACAAGTAAAGATGGGATTATCTTACGGTGTTTGTGGATGATATGTAATGTGATCATGTTTTGATATATAAATACGAAGAAGTTTTATGAAAGTAAAATGAAGAACGTATTGTAAAATGCGTGTATCTTACTTAGCTAATTTTATTAGCTAACACTTGCTTTTATGAAAATGTTGTGTCCTTCAGGATAAGCAGGTTTGAGCTAGGAAAGGATTAGCTCATTGAGATGGGTAGATGCAATAAAGAAGACTAGCATAGTTTGTTGAAGGCTTAGACTTCCCCTTTTAACCTTATGTCTTGGCTACTTTCGTTCATGATTTATGAACATGTATTAATGATGACATTTATGTTGGTGCCATAACTTGGATTTCATTTATATTGTTTTGATGATGCACGTTAGTAACACCATTTTATATAGGTACCATCCGGTTACGGATGGAGCAGTTTTAAAGTGATCCTTTTCCGCTACTTTTTAAACGCCATTTGGCAAAGTTTTTGAAATCCAGGTTTTTAAAATGACGGGTGTTACAGTATATGCTTAGCATCCATATTGTGATAAAAACCCTATCGAAAGGCTTCATTTCTATGTCTAAATAAGTTATTATTCTGGAACTATTGGTACTTAATGAATTGTATGTTTGCGCAATGTTTGTACACTGAACCGGGGTCCTAGAACGGAGAGGATGAGGGGTTTATGATGATATGTTCGCGATTCCCTTGCGGTAAGGCAAAGCCTTTTGTACGCCAACTATGTAGTATGTATATTGTGAGTGTAGGGAATGATCTCCATGTTGTAGGTTATGTCCCCTTTTATAGGGTGAAGATGTCGTGTCCTTCAAGTATGTTTTTCCTATTAGAATTTATTACTTGCTTTTGAGGAGATTCGTAGCTATCCTCTGTATTGCATATCTTCTAATGTATATCCTTCCATAATTATCGGATCTAGGGTAGTTTGTTGTAGGCTCTGTAGTTAGGCTGGGTGGATAACACAACAAGCCCCAGTTATTATAAGGAGTTGCGAAGATCGTTGTATTAAACTCGAAAAGTTTCTATAGAACTTGCTTGCCAGAGCATCATGTTGCCTATATAACTCCTAAACCTGCTCTCTCAGACCTTGACAACTTCGTATGTTAAGCCTATCACGAAGGTTGATCAAGTCTTATTCTTTAAGCCATTACAAGGTTGGATCAGTTGCCGAGATGCAAGCCAACAAAGGTTTCAGAGATTATATTGCAATTCTTCGAAATGTTGAGAGAATCTCAGGGGCTTTGTTGTAAATGTATCCAAGTTTTGTAGTGAAATAATCGTTTTTCTGAAGTGGAGGGGGCAAAGGTGTTAATATGTGGTAGGTTTGTAATTAGTGGGCGCGTGTATCGAGAATTCAAAACTTAAGCCACCGATCAAATTTAATCCCCAAACTTTATTTCATTTTTATTTCTAAAGAGATCTGCCCTTTCTCATTCTTCTCTTTAGCTACAACGACGATTCACAAAAATTTTCAATGAGATCTTGCTTCCGTATTTTCGATTGAGGTAATAATCTTTTCCCTTTAAATCTTAATTTGATCTTTCTTCAAAAATGTCAAAGAGGGTTGTTCGTAATACCTTCTCTCTTGTTGATGAGGATGTTTTTAGATGAGTTTGTTGCTAAGCTTTTTCCCGGCCCCCGTCAGTCATTCCGGTTGCCAAATCAGAATCAGACAATGATGGATATCCCTGTCAGCTATGTAGGTGTCTATGTTAAGATGTTCACCTATGGGAGTGTTAGATACCCATTTCCGAAATTTTTCCTTGATTTTTTGACATACTATGGGTTGTCATATATCTATGATGCATCTACTCGGGTGTGCCCGTATTATGGCTTTTGAAATTATATGTCGAGCCCATGGTTGTAGTCCCACAGTGTCTCTATTTAGAAAGATATGTAATGTGTGCGCTGTTGGCGATTGGATAACAATAGCAAATAGGCCAAAGGTGGATTTTATTGTGATAGGTGGGGTTGATATCCGTGATTGGAAGGATGAGTTTATATATATGAAAAGTACTCTGATTCCTAGTGATTATCAATCGTTGGTTAATCCGGAAAACCTTATGGTTGGTTCGTAAAAAGGGGTGGTTTGCGGATGGTGTTCCCCGTAAGGATTTTGGGGAAATACTCAAGGTATTACTTTGGGGGGGGGGGTGATTGTGTATTTGTATCCTAGGGGATTTTATTGAAGGCTAAGATTGTAGATAATATTGCTGAAGATGAGGAAGAGTTTGATGGTAGGTGTTTTTGTGTGCATTTTATTGTTGCATTTTGTTTTGAAAATTATTAGGTTGACTCTGGTTGTTGTTTGAACCTGGGGTTTGTGTACCTAGGGTATGGTGTGAGAACCTGGGGTTTGTGTACCCAGGTTATTTGTGTGAGTACCTAAGGTTTGTGTACCCAGGGTATTGGTGTGAGAACCTGGGGTTTGTGTACCCAGGTTATTTGTGTGAGAACCTGAGGTTTGTGTACCCAGGGTATTGGTGTGAGAACCTGGGGTTTGTGTACCTAAGGTATTGGTGTGAGAACCTTGGTGTTCTTGACCCTGGGTGTTGTTCTGAAAACCCGGAGCGCTTTGATTTTGTGCGTCGGAGACTTGGATGTTTGGTTGTTGTGGATTAGAACGGGGTACCATAGCGTTGCTGCCTTATGTGACGTTCTGCACCCTTGATCGAGGATCTACTGGTATCCTTCATTGTTCATTACGTGGTGTATCTATGTCATAATCGTCGAAGGCTTCATCGAAATTGATTGCTCTTCCTATTATCGCCCCAGACTCCTGAAGGTGGCGTATAGTGTTCAGAATGCTTTCATAGTTTTGGCGTATGTACGCCAAGTGGAGGTGTTGATGTGGAGGCAATGGTTGTTTCTTCCGATAGGGGTATTGTGGGTGTTCCTCAAGCGGTTCTGTTCAGATCTATACTTGCATTGGTCTGGGCAGGGCCAGTTTGTGGTGCGTTGAACCCGGGGGCTCCATTTGAATCATCCATATTCTAGGATCGGAGGTTTTTGTGGAAAAAAAAAACTGTGGTTTTTTGTGGTTGATGGGTTGTGAATAAAATGCGTCCCGTGGATGGTGCCAATTGTTTATACACCGAACCAGGGTCCTAGAACGGAGAGGATGAGGGGTTTATGATTGTTTGTTGGCAGATTCCCTTGCGGTCCTAGAACGGAGAGGATGAGGGGTTTATGATTGTATGTATATTGTGAGTGTAGAGAATGATCTCTATGTTGTAGGTTATGTCCCCTTTTATAGGGTGAAGATGTCGTTTCCTCCAAGTAAGGTTTTTCCCTATTGGAGTAGATTTGTTGCCTGCTTTTGAGGAGATTCGTAGCTATCCTCTGTATTGCATATCTTCTTATTAGGAGAATGTATATATCCAAAATTATCGGATCCAGGTAGTCTACGTGTAGGCTCCGTAGTGAGGCTGGGTGGGTAACACCAACACGCCGGTTCACATAAGATGCGAGAAAGGGTAAATGACATCAAGTGACTCAAGAAGGAAGCCTATGAAGTTACAAGACACAAGGAAGTGATTCGAGAGTCAAACAAAGACGCACAAGATGGAACAGCAGCCACCAGCGCCACTGGCAAGTCACGGGAGCCGCTCCCAGACTACCAACGTCGCTGGTCCATCAAAGCCCTGACCCAGCGCCGCTGGACGGCCCAGTTCAGCAACTGACTTATAGCAACTATTTAAGCCGAACTAACCCTCAAAACCCTAAGAGAGAGCCGATTCAGCGGCCCCAGCCGCCAACTATCAACCTAGTTCGTAGTTGCATATTTCAAAAAGGTTTTGGAGCTTCTAACGCCATTCGATCATCATCCGCCGTCTAGATCTTATCTTTTATTTACTTTCAGTTTGATAAACAATGTCTTTCATCTTTCAGACTTTGTTATTCCTTTAATAATGTCCGGCTAGTAGGTTGAATACTTGTTTGTATCAATGTGATCATGTAGACGTTTATTGTTTTACTTTATCTGTTAGAATCTTTTGGAGTGTGTTTTACTGTTTATCGTAGATCCATGTTTTCCTAGTTCTTCATATTATTATTGGTTTTATATCCGAAATATTAGTTTAATTATGATGGTTGTCTATGATCATACACTAGGACTAATATGCTAGGACAGAAAACGACTAGTCCATCAATAACTAGAAGTAAAAAGTGATTCACTTGTAACCGAGAGATCCAGAACCATAATAATTATAATGAATAGAACATGAAACTTTAAAATGTCAGACGCGATCCTTTGACTTAGAAACGAGCACTGTGGTCACCGGAGAGAATTATTATCTGGTCATGGCTTAAGAGTCGGGTAGCTAAAGATGAACTAGTAACACAAACTTTATTTCAATAATGCTTAAACAATGAATCTAACGAGAATTTGTTTATAGGGTAGTATGAGTCTAGCACCAACACTAGTAATTAGGCAAAGTGAATCTAATGAGAATCTAAGCCGTGATTAAGTTTCCAACAGACTAGCAAATAGGTAGAATAGTATTTGGTCGTACCATGAGATCGAAGATGCCAAACAAGTATTTTAATTTAATTACTGTTATTAGGTTTTCCATAAATTTACATTGTTTCTTCAGAAACGGCCTGCCCTGGTAATACCGGATATTTACTTTAAAGTACTAGTTATTTAGGAGTTAGTTACAAACCCCAAAACAACTAGAATTACACACATAGATTAGGTAGTGCAAGCGTCACTGCGAATGATCCTGTAGCTTACCACTAGACTATACTACACTGACCAGGTTCTCTGCTCGTGAGTGAGTGTTTTCTACATAGTTACTTGTACAACATATAAATTTAAAAGCGAAAAAAAAAACACCATCAACCACCAATTGTTTAAAGAGGAACTTTTTGCAGTTTTGCAAACTCTAAGTGCGAAGAAGCAATGGTGTCGAGAACAAATCAATTATATTCAAACCGGGTATTGTACTGATTTTGAGTGTCAATACTTTACTTATTTGCAGGAGAAGATCGACAAGATCCAAGTTTCTCTGGTACAACTTGATTGTGCAGTTTACAACTTGAACCATTTGATCATAACTGCCAAAGCAGTTTATGATATGAAGAAATAAGTTTGTAATGTGTTGCAGGAACTATTTATGTTTGTCTTCTTTTTTTCTTGAACGACAAATTTGGGCTCAGCGGCATGCTTCTTCATATACCCAACTCCATATCCAGAGCATTTTGCTCATACTGGGAAAACCCTAGTCTCCGTTCCTGGGAGCATTTTGCTCATACCAAGATTTGAACCCAATACTTCACAGCTTGAGGCTCCACCATATACCAATCCATCTATGGATGATTGGTATTTATGATTGTCTTTTAATAGCTTGTAATGTTTTCTACATTATGAATAAATTTATGTTGTTATTAAATTACCAAGTAGACATTACAATACATAAAACACACTTAATTAAAATACGAAAACAAACTTAATTAAAATACGAAAACAATCTTAATTAAAACGAAAACAAAATTAATTAAAAGTAGGCAACCGTGATAAGCTCTCTGAAACACTGCTCGTATCTGAAGTTCCCCCCATAATTCTCCCGGTACTCCTCATGCACCGTTGCAGAAAGCAACTCATCAGATATTGTCCTCCCCTGTTCATTCAACCTCGTATAGATTGCCTCAAACTGCTTACATTCATTGTGAATTTTGGTGAAGTGACCTACTAGTTGAGATTTAGTCTGTGGACCTTCAGTCTTGTTCATGTTGAACCTTTCAGATATGTCGGTCCAAGTGTTTTTGCTTCGGTTAGCCGTTTCACAACTTTGTATCCAACACCTCGACAACAAAAGATTTCCGGATTCAGTCCACCTTTGTGTCGACATTTTGAATGGAATGGT
>NW_025215755.1:0-13500 GCF_010389155.1 Erigeron canadensis | reverse complement strand
ACTTGGATGAAAAACTCTCACATACCAATATTTTAATATTTGAATAAATACTAATAAAATAGAAAACGAACCTTCCTCCTCTGTATTTCCTTGAAGAACCTTCTCATTGATCTCTGATATATATACTATACTAATACCCTTACGATGTCGGGGAATATTGTAACACCCATCATTTAAAAACAAGGATTTCCAAGAGCTTTCACCTAACGGTGTCAAAGAAAGCGGAAAAACATTTAAAAGTCAAACCAATAATTTCAGTTTGGTTTATTCATCAACCGGTGTTACTAAGCCATATCATTGAAACAAGTCTAAATGGAAATCCATCGGTTGCCCAACATAAAACAACCGATCACAAGTCAATACAATTCATAAATATCTAAACATAAAATTCAAAGGTCTAAAGGAGCAGCCACTATGGGTAAACTATAATCCTTTTCAAACAATCTACCCATGCCTCGCTCTTTATTCGTCACACTCAAAGCTTTCTAAACCTGAAGGAACAACACATTTCAAGAAACAAGTGTTAGCTAACGAATTAGCTAAGTAAGATAACACGAGCTTATAAAAACATTTGTCCAATTAAAACGTATTAAAGTCATATTTCATCATTAAGGCACATAACATCTCATATAGCCATAAACATCATTCGTATAGGATTGTTCGTCTTAGATGTGCCTAATCATCTTTTCATCATCACATATAACATCATTTCAGGTGTGACATAAGTCACTCATATCATATAAGGTGTAAGTTTGTGTGTAGGCGGTCAAAAGACCTAACGGGGACCTCACACCCGACTGGATGGATAAGCCTTACGGCGGTCCATCAGTGTCGTTAAGGAATGGCAAGCCAATCCAGGAGTAGTCCGTATGTTCAAGACATTGGTGGTTAATCACGCCACCCGGAGATACTCTAACCACGTAATTATGTTGCAAGGAGCCACCCAAGCAACCATATACGTACTCACCGGGCAAGGGCAAGTACGGGTTAAGCTTAACACTTTCATATCATATACGAGCTCGATTTACATTACATATAGTTCAGGAATCTACATTACCTAAACATACACATAATCATCTTTTACGTTTGGGCCCTTAACGTGCACGTGACATGGCAACTTAAAGAGTCTAGTGAACTAGATTAATAAGCCATACAAACATGCACAATACAATACATCTCAAAACATATCATATCATATCATTTCATTTCATTTCATATCATAGGGACTGCATATCAGGCCTCAAATGTCATTTACATAGCCCATATCACCTCCCATGTATCCCGATTACCCATAAACGATCAAGATATCAAATGGAAGCTATTATAAGAAAACCATCTTTTGTTGAACCCTCAGCATGTCAAAGTAGTGTATCTTACCTCTTAGAAGCGTACAAAATGATAACGTAAGTTACCGAGCTTTGCAAGTATTCCCGACTACCTATAATCATTAAACGACATAATAAGCTAAACAAGTACCTACTTACTTTTGTTCATGAATCAAGCCTAAGTATCTATAAACATGACCCATTACAAGGCTTGATGCATCGACATTCGATTAGTACTTTAAAGCTTACAAAACTCGACGAAACTCGACATTCACTCACTATATTAACCTTTCTGGAAACTTGACATCACAATCATCTTTTAAAAACATAACCATTAGAAAGTAGACTCTCTTACGATTCCGTGGATAGCTTATTTGTTAAAAACGGAGTTACGGTTCAAAAGTTATGGCCGTTTGAAAATTCCGTCGCTATTGCGTCGCAACTACTAAGTTGCGTCGCAGCTATGTGTCACTGGTTTCCAGTTGCGCCGCAGCTTAGTAACTGCGCCGCAGCTAGCCCCGTTTCAGCACAAACCTCATTGTTTAACCTCAAAACTTAACCAAACACACCCCAAACGACCCCAAACCTTATGAACGACTTTTAACCCTCAAAATTCATCATTTTAAGACTCTAATGATGTCATGAAAACAACCCTCAACATCCAATTGATTTGCAACACAACAACAATCATTTTAGGTTACCGAATCGATCGAAACTCACGTTTTTGACTCCAATCAACCCTCTAAAGACCTAGATCAGTTACGAATCGAATCAAGGGATTGAAAGGACATGAAATCAATGTTATTATACCTGGGATACCTGGAGATTACAAAGAGAATGTAGAAACTTGATCAAAACACTCTCGAATCAACCAAACGAAGATGAAATCGAACAAGGAATTGATTATGGCAATGGGGAATGGTTAGGGCTCAAAGAGAAAAGGATAATATGAGTAATTAGAAGCTAATGACCTGCTCCAAGACCCTAATCCCGTTTTTTAGTTTCCACCTATATCAAAACTAGTCCTTAGGCTTCCTTATGGCTCATATTTAACTCAAAACACCTATTGGGAATACTTACAACACATTAATACTTTAAGCACATCAAAAGACATATAAAACATATCTAAGCACTTTAGCACATTAATCATTAAGGCACTAAAGCTTGACACATATAACACATTAAACACATATAGTCATTAAATCATGTATAGGCTTAACGGACACGTAATGTTGACTTAACGACTCAGGTCAATTGTTAAATAAAAGTTGGGATGTTACAATTACCTCCCCCTTAAAAGGATTCCATCCCGGAATCTCATCAGAAATGAACAACTCTGGATACTTCTCCTTCATCACGGATTCCGTTTCCCACGTTAGGCTTTCACCATGAGTGTGCTTCCATTTGATCAACACAAGGTCAATCAATTTCCGGCGTAGCTTCTTTTGCTTCCTTCCAAGTATGGCTACCGGTTCCTCAATCATTCTTTTACTCGGATCAATGCTTACATCTTCAATGGGAATAACACTAGATTCATCCGCCAAACACTTCCTCAAATAAGATACATGAAATGTACTATGAATTCCATCTAACTCAGGAGGTAATTCCAATCGATAAGCTACATCCTTGATGCGTTGGAGTACCTTAAATGGTCCAATGAATCGTGGACTTAGCTTTCCTTTCTTACCAAAACGAATAACTCCTTTCCAAGGGGAGACTTTCAGCATCACCAAATCACCGACTTTGAACTCAATTGGCCTTCTTTTTTATCGGCATACGTTTTCTGTCGTTCTCTAGCCACACGAAGTGCTTCCCTTGCAACATTAACTTTTTCAGCTGTGATCTCTACAATTTCAGGACCCGTAATTTGCTTTTCACCGGGCTCCATCCAACAACTTGGAGTCCTACACCTTCTACCATAAAGCATTTCAAATGGTGGCATTCCAATACTTGCATGATAGCTATTATTATAAGAAAACTCAATCAGTTTCAAATGATCATCCCATGCTCCACCATACTCTAGTACACAAGCTCTCAACATATCCTCCAACGTTTGGATTGTTCTTTCGCTTTGCCCATCAGATTGAGGATGATAGGCGGTACTCAAGTTTACTCTAGTACCTAATTCTCGCTGAAGACTTTTCCAAAAACTAGATACATACCTCGAGTCTCGATCTGAAACAATAGATAGTGGTACACCATGTTTGGACACAATTTCATCTATGTACATCTTTGCCATCTTGGCTAAGGGTACATCTTGACGTGTTGCTAGGAAATGAGCACTCTTCGTCAATCACAAAACCCATATCATATCATTACCCTTAGGAGTCCTCGGTAACTTAGTCACAAAATCCATAGTTATATGATCCCATTTCCATTCTGGAATTTCCAACTGATGCAACATTCCATATGGCTTTTATGATCAGTTTCACACGTGCACAAGTCAAACACCTTTCAACAAAATGGGCAATTTCTCCCTTAATGTTTGGCCACCAATAAATAGGCTTCAAATCCGCATACATCTTTGTAACACCGGGGTGGACTGAATCTTGACTATGAGCTTCTTCTAGGATCAATTCTCGGTTACCATCAAGCAATGGTACCCAAATTCGACCTTATACGTTTGGAAACCACGGCTGTTCGTTTCCATGGCAAGATATTTCTTCTTTCCAATACTCTCTTTATCAATGTTATCCTTCATCAAAGCCTTCACTTGAGCTTCCTTGATACGATCAAGTAACCCCGACTTGGCTTGAACAACCATGCTCATCAATCTACAAGAGAAATTCTGCACCTTCCTACTTAATGCATCCGCCACCACATTGGCTTTACCGGATGATATTTAATCTCACAATCAATCTTTCAGAAGTTCCATCCATCTCCGTTGTCTTACATTCATTTCCTTTTGTGTGAACACATATTGCAAGCTTTTGTGGTCGGTGTACAAAGTACACTTAGTGCCATACAAATAATGCCTCCACCTTCAAAGCAAACACCATAGCAGCCAACTAGATCATGGGTCGGGTAGTTCTTTTCATGAGGCTTCAACTGACGTGAAGCATAGGCAATAACCTTGTCCCTTTGCATGAGAACACAACCCAAACCTGAAATAGAAGCATCACTATAAACAACAAGATCATCGGTACCTTCGGGTAAGGCGAGGATTGGAGCTTCACATAACTTGGTCTTTAACGTTTGAAAAGCCTTTCTTGAGCTTCAGCCCACACGAATCTTCACCCTTTCTTTGTCAATTCAGTCATGGGCTTAGCTATACGAGAAGAAATCTTGAATGAACCTTCGATAGTAACCCGCTAAACCAAGAAAACTCTTGATCTCAGTGGGTGTCTTTGGCTGTTCCCATTTAGAGACAGCTTCAATCTTTGATGAACAATTCTAATACCTTCGGAAGAGATGACATGGCCGAGAAATTGAACTTCTCGAAGCCAGAATTCACACTTGGAGAACTTAGCATATAATTTCTTCTCCTAAGAACCTCAAGGACGGCTCTTAAGTGCCCACGGTGCTCGGTTTCCGACTTAGAATAAATCAGAATATCGTCAATGAAGACAATCACAAAATGATCTAAGAATGGACGACATACCCGATTCATTAAATCCATAAAGCGGCTGGAGCATTTGTCAACCCAAATGGCATGACAAGAAACTCATAATGCCCATATCGAGTGCGAAAAGCTGTTTTAGCTACATCTTCCTTTTTGACCTTTAATTGATGATAGCCGGACCGTAAATCAATCTTGGAGAAGTAAGAAGCACCATGGAGTTGATCAAAGAGATCATCAATGCGTGGGAGAGGGTACTTATTCTTAACCGTTCGCTTGTTCAACTCACGGTAGTCTATGCACATGCGCATAGAACCATGTTTCTTCTTAACAAAGAGAACCGGAGCTCCCCAAGGCGAGGAACTTGGTTGTATGAAACCTTTGTCAAGTAAATCTTGAAGTTGAGTCATTAACTCCTTCATTTCTGTAGGAGCTAATCGATAAGGTGCTTTTGCAACAGGAGTAGCACCGGGTACGAGTTCAATTTGAAAAGTGACCTCACGGTCAGGAGGAATACCGGGAAGATCATCCGGAAACACATCAGAAAATTCAGAAACTACTTCAACATTAGAAATGGAAGACTTTTCTTTTCGTGCATCAATGACATAGGCAAGAAAATGACTCTTGTTCTGTCGGATACACTTGAGAGCTTTCATCATATTGATGATCTTTATGGTTCCTCTTTTCTTATCACCATACACAGAAATGATCTTACCATCAGGAGTAGGAAAACTCACGATCTTTTGGGAACAAATAATAGTGGCATTATTTTGAGATAACCAGTCCATACCTATCACTACATCAAAGCCAGCAAGAGTAGTAGGTAATAGTTGGACTGGAAAGGCACGACCTTCAATCTCAATAGAACAATCATCGTAGCCCACACGTATATCACTAATAGTACCGTTAGCAACTTCTACTTCTATGGAGCAATCAAGAGGAGTAGTAACTCTTCCGAGCTTAGGAGCAAACAATGTAGACACAAAAGACCTATTTGCACCCGAATCAAAAAGAACAGAAGCAGGTTTTGAATTAACAAGAAAAGTACCGCTTACTACCTCATCGTTATCCTTAGCAGCTTCCACTGTCATCTGAAGGGCATGAACTTTTGGCTTTGGAGCAACCGTCTTCTTTCCATCGTTCTTCATCTGAGGACAATCAGCAATCTTATGACCCGTTTCTTTACACTTGTAACAACGAGCCTTGTCTTTACAATCAACTGCAGCGTGCCCCGGACTACCACACTTATCACACCTCTTGGTCTTGTCAGGACATGGACCCTCATGATAGGTCTTGCAAGCTGAACACCATGTGCTACTCTTTTTCTTATCCTTATCCCCATTCGAAGTAGAACTACCTTTGAACCTCTTATTAGAATTCGAAGACCCATTGAACCTTCTCTTGAAACCGAATTTCTTATCATCATCTTTTGAAGCCATTTTTTCAGACTTAAATCATCATCCAACCTCTTAGACTCCTTAATAGCGGCAGACAACGTAGTGTGTTGCCTACAAAGGCCGCGATAGCTGGCAGGAAGACCATCACAGTAAGCTTCGATCTGATCTATCTCTCTTGGTACCATACGACCTACAAACTGGAGCTTTTCTGTAAATGAACGGGCATACTCACCTATGGCACCTGGCTTAGCAGTCAAAGCTCTGAATTCCTTCTCGATCAATCTTAACTCACGTGTACCCACATATTCTTCCAAAAAATTTTCCCTGAATGTACCCCAAGGCATAGCAGCAAGCACCTCAGGAGTCAAGGAAACAGTAGTTGATCTCCACCAGTTGCGAGCATTCTTTGTTAACACACGGGTAGCACATAACACCTTCATATCATCCGGACAGTAGCACGAAGCAAAAACCACTTCAATATCAGTCAGCCATTCCATGGCACCCACTGCATCAAGTGTGCCATCAAATTCCTTAGCACCACACTTCTTAAAGCTTTCATATTTAAAGTTATGGACACGAGGAGCAGCCATAACACGAGGCTCCACCCCATTTTCCACACCATTCCCTTCAGCTACCTCATTACTAGGAGCAACCAATGACCTTCCAGCAGATATCTCAACACGATTCGAGCGATTGGAATAGTTTCCATCCGTGTGCTCGTTCCTTTGCAAGCTTGCTTCCTTTTCAGCCCTCAATTGAGCCAATTCCTCCTCATTCCTTAACAAGAGAGCTCGAATACCCTCAATTCTTCATGCATTTCAGCTTGAGTAGGAATTTGTTCAAGTACCGGGTTTGCTCGATCAATTTCAGACCTTGTGAGTTGCACACCGGAAGTGGCCTTCGAGGAGGCCTTTGGTTGACATCATTTCCAGCCCCATTTCGATTCGATTGGCCATTGCTTGGAGCTGCTCTCTTACGTCGACTGTTAGTACGAGTGTTAACCATGATGTCTACAATGCAACGACGTCGGTTAGCAAAGGTTAGAGTGAGAATAAAAAGATTAAGGCTACTAAACATAAATATTAAGAACAACATAACACATATAAGCCTCAATTTGCACTCTCTCTCAACCCCAAACCCTTCCTAAAGCATCTCATTTCAATGGCTAAGCATACCTACTTAAGCCCTATCCTTTCTCATGCAGTTTAAGTCCAAAATCCTATGGTCTTGGTCGAATTTTGGTTCACTTAAACCAATTCTCTGATACCAACTTGTAACACCCATCATTTAAAACAAGGATTTCCAGGAGCTTTCACCTAACGGTGTCAAAGAAAGCGGAAAAACATTTAAAAGTCCAAACCAATAATTTCAGTTTGGTTTATTCATCAAATGGTATTATTAGCCATATCATTGAAACAAGTCTAAATGGAAATCCATCGGTTGCCCAACATAAAACAACCGATCACAAGTCAATACAATTCATAAATATCTAAACATAAAATTCAAAGGTCTAAAGGAGCAGCCACTATGGGTAAACTATAATCCTTTTCAACAATCTACCCATGCCTCGCTCTTTATTCATCAACACTCAAAGCTTTCTAAACCTGAAGGAACAACACATTTCAAGAAACAAGTGTTAGCTAACGAATTAGCTAAGTAAGATAACACGAGCTTATAAAAACATTTGTCCAATTAAAACGTATTAAAAGTCATATTTCATCATTAAGGCACATAACATCTCATATAGCCATAAACATCATTCGTATAGGATTGTTCGTCTTAGATGTGCCTAATCATCTTTTCATCATCACATATAACATCATTTCAGGTGTGACATAAGTCACTCATATCATATAAGGTGTAAGTTTGTGTGTAGGCGGTCAAAAGACCTAACGGGGACCTCACACCCGACTGGATGGATAAGCATTACGGCGGTCCATCAGTGTCGTTAAGGAATGGCAAGCCAATCCAGGAGTAGTCCGTATGTTCAAGACATTGGTGGTTAATCACGCCACCCGGAGATACTCTAACCACGTAATTATGTTGCAAGGAGCCACCAAGCAACCATATACGTACTCACCGGGCAAGGGCAAGTACGGGTTAAGCTTAACACTTTCATATCATATACGAGCTCGATTTACATTACATATAGTTCAGGAATCTACATTACCTAAACATAACACATAATCATCTTTTACGTTTGGGCCCTTAAACGTGCACGTGACATGGCAACTTAAAGAGTCTAGTGAACTAGATTAATAAGCCATACAAACATGCACAATACAATACATCTCAAAACATATCATATCATATCATTTCATTTCATTTCATATCATAGGGACTGCATATCAGGCCTCAAATGTCATTTACATAGCCCATATCACCTCCCATGTATCCCGATTACCCATAAACGATCAAGATATCAAATGGAAGCTATTATAAGAAAACCATCTTTTGTTGAACCCTCAGCATGTCAAAGTAGTGTATCTTACCTCTTAGAAGCGTACAAAATGATAACGTAAGTTACCGAGCTTTGCAAGTATTCCCGATTACCTATAATCATTAAACGACATAATAAGCTAAACAAGTACCTACTTACTTTTGTTCATGAATCAAGCCTAAGTATCTATAAACATGACCCATGACAAGGCTTGATGCATCGGACATTCGATTAATACTTTAAAGCTTACAAAACTCGACGAAACTCGACATTCACTCACTAAATTAACCATTCTGGAAACTTGACATCACAATCATCTTTTAAAAACATAACCATTAGAAAGTAGACTCTCTTACGATTCCGTGGATAGCTTATTTGTTAAAAACGGAGTTACGGTTCAAAAGTTATGGCCATTTGAAAATTCCGTCGCTTTTGCGTCGCAACTACAAGTTGCGTCGCAGCTATGTGTCACTGGATTCCAGTTGCGCCGCAGCTTAGTAGCTGCGCCGCAGCTAGCCCCGATTCTGCACAAACCTCATTGTTTAACCTCCAAAACTTAACCAAACACACCCCAAACGACCCCAAACCTTATGAACGACTTTTAACCCTCAAAATTCATCATTTTAAGACTCTAATGATGTCATGAAAACAACCCTAACATCCAATTGATTTGCAACACAACAACAATCATTTTAGGTTACCGAATTGATCGAAACTCACGTTTTTGACTCCAATCAACCCTCTAAAGACCTAGATCAGTTATGAATCGAATCAAGGGATTGAAAGGACATAAAATCAATGTTATTATACCTGGGATACCTGGAGATTACAAAGAGAATGTAGAAACTTGATCAAAACACTCTCGAATCAACCAAACGAAGATGAAATCGAACAAGGAATTGATTATGGCAATGGGGAATGGTTAAGGCTCAAAGAGAAAAGGATAATATGAGTAATTAGAAGCTAATGACCTGCTCCAAGACCCTAATCCCGTTTTTTAGTTTCCACCTATGTCAAAACTAGTCCTTAGGCTTCCTTATGGCTCATATTTAACTCAAAACACCTATTGGGAATACTTACAACACATTAAATACTTTAAGCACATCAAAAGACATATAAAACATATCTTAAGCACTTTAGCACATTAATCATTAAGGCACTAAAGCTTGACACATATAACACATTAAACACATATAGTCATTAAATCATGTATAGGCTTAACGGACACGTAATGTTGACTTAACGACTCAGGTCAATTGTTAAATAAAAAGTTTGGGATGTTACAATTACCTCCCCCTTAAAGGATTCCATCCCCGGAATCTCATCAGAAATGAACAACTCTGGATACTTCTCCTTCATCACGGATTCCGTTTCCCACGTTAGGCTTTCACCATGAGTGTGCTTCCATTTGATCAACACAAGGTCAATCAATTTCCGGTGTAGCTTCTTTTGCTTCCTTCCAAGTATGGCTACCGGTTCCTCAATCATCTTTTACTCGGATCAATGCTTACATCTTCAATGGGAATAACACTAGATTCATCCGCCAAACACTTCCTCAAATAAGATACATGAAATGTACTATGAATTCCATCTAACTCAGGAGGTAATTCCAATCGATAAGCTACATCCTTGATGCGTTGGAGTACCTTAAATGGTCCAATGAATCGTGGACTTAGCTTTCCTTTCTTACCAAAACGAATAACTCCTTTCCAAGGGGAGACTTTCAGCATCACCAAATCACCGACTTGAACTCAATTGGCCTTCTTTTCTTATCGGCATACGTTTTCTGTCGTTCTCTAGCCACACGAAGTGCTTCCCTTGCAACATTAACTTTTTCAGCTGTGATCTCTACAATTTCAGGACCCGTAATTTGCTTTTCACCGGGCTCCATCCAACAACTTGGAGTCCTACACCTTCTACCATAAAGCATTTCAAATGGTGGCATTCCAATACTTGCATGAT
Organism: Erigeron canadensis; assembly: GCF_010389155.1. Classification (NCBI taxonomy): domain Eukaryota; kingdom Viridiplantae; phylum Streptophyta; class Magnoliopsida; order Asterales; family Asteraceae; genus Erigeron; species Erigeron canadensis. The sequence continues at coordinate 2,817 of NW_025215755.1, read as the reverse complement.
AGCTATTATTATAAGAAAACTCAATCAGTTTCAAATGATCATCCCATGCTCCACCATACTCTAGTACACAAGCTCTCAACATATCCTCCAACGTTTGGATTGTTCTTTCGCTTTGCCCATCAGATTGAGGATGATAGGCGGTACTCAAGTTTACTCTAGTACCTAATTCTCGCTGAAGACTTTTCCAAAAACTAGATACATACCTCGAGTCTCGATCTGAAACAATAGATAGTGGTACACCATGTTTGGACACAATTTCATCTATGTACATCTTTGCCATCTTGGCTAAGGGTACATCTTGACGTGTTGCTAGGAAATGAGCACTCTTCGTCAATCTATCCACAATAACCCATATCATATCATTACCCTTAGGAGTCCTCAGTAACTTAGTCAAAATCCATAGTTATATGATCCCATTTCCATTCCGGAATTTCCAACTGATGCAACATTCCATATGGCTTTTTATGATCAGTTTTCACACGTGCACAAGTCAAACACCTTTCAACAAAATGGGCAATTTCTCCCTTAATGTTTGGCCACCAATAAATAGGCTTCAAATCTGCATACATCTTTGTAACACCGGGGTGGACTGAATATCTTGACCTATGAGCTTCTTCTAGGATCAATTCTCGGTTACCATCAAGCAATGGTACCCAAATTCGACCCTTATACGTTTGGAAACCACGGCTGTTCGTTTCCATGGCAAGATATTTCTTCTTTCCAATACTCTCTTTATCAATGTATCCTTCATCAAAGCCTTCATTGAGCTTCCTTGATACGATCAAGTAACCCCGACTTGGCTTGAACAACCATGCTCATCAATCTACAAGAGAAATTCTGCACCTTCCTACTTAATGCATCCACCACCACATTGGCTTTACCGGGATGATATTTAATCTCACAATCATAATCTTTCAGAAGTTCCATCCATCTCCGTTGTCTTACATTCATTTCCTTTTGTGTGAACACATATTGCAAGCTTTTGTGGTCGGTGTACAAAGTACACTTAGTGCCATACAAATAATGCCTCCACAACTTCAAAGCAAACACCACAGCAGCCAACTCTAGATCATGGGTCGGGTAGTTCTTTTCATGAGGCTTCAACTGACGTGAAGCATAGGCAATAACCTTGTCCCTTTGCATGAGAACACAACCCAAACCTGAAATAGAAGCATCACTATAAACAAAAGATCATCGGTACCTTCGGGTAAGGCGAGGATTGGAGCTTCACATAACTTGGTCTTTAACGTTTGAAAAGCCTTTTCTTGAGCTTCAGCCCACACGAACTTCACCTTCTCTTCTTTGTCAATTCAGTCATGGGCTTAGCTATACGAGAAAGAAATCTTGAATGAACCTTCGATAGTAACCCGCTAAACCAAGAAAACTCTTGATCTCAGTGGGTGTCTTTGGCTGTTCCCATTTAGAGACAGCTTCAATCTTTGAGGGATCAACTTAATACCTTCGGAAGAGATGACATGGCCGAGAAATTGAACTTCTCGAAGCCAGAATTCACACTTGGAGAACTTAGCATATATTTCTTCTCCCTAAGAACCTCGAGGATGGCTCTTAAGTGCCCACGGTGCTCGGTTTCCGACTTAGAATAAATCAGAATATCGTCAATGAAGACAATCACAAAATGATCTAAGAATGGACGACATACCCGATTCATTAAATCCATAAAAGCGGCTGGAGCATTTGTCAACCCAAATGGCATGACAAGAAACTCATAATGCCCATATCGAGTGCGAAAAGCTGTTTTAGCTACATCTTCCTTTATGAGAACCTTTGAGAACTTTTCAAATCAGCCCAACCGATGATTGTTCTTTACATGAAAATTGTTTTTTTGATTGTTTTCTGAATAACTTATGTGTAATTTTGAAGTTTATAATTGTGTGGGCATGGATTATCATCCGTTATACAATTATGTGAAAATTTGGATTCTTGATCACATGTGCACGAATATTGGTATGATCACATGTTTGCAAGCTGATCACATGTAATCATAGCAATATTCGTGCACATGTGATCAAGAATCCAAATCTCTACATAATTGTATAATGGATGATAATCCATGCCTCCATACAATTATAAACTTCAAAATTACAAATAAGTTATTCAGAAAACAATCAAAAAATAATGTAAAGAATAATCATCAGTTGAGCTTGATTTGAAAAGTTCTCAAAGGTTCTCGTAAAAAAGGTTCTCAAAATAACTTTTCACTATATATATATATATATGGGATAAAATGAGTCTAGCTAATTTGAGTTCAAAAAAATCCATTGATTTTCTTCCATCTCCTCCAATTCCAACCACCTCCTACCACCACCACCATCATCTCCGACCACCACCATGATCATCCAGCGACGGCGACCATCTCCGGCGAGACTTACACATGTGTAAGTACAACTTACACATGTGAAGTACAACTTATGTACACAACAATGAAGGTTAAAGGCGGAGCCCGTCAATCCATGGCACTATGGCAGTGGCCAAGGGCAGAGCCCGTCAGTCCATGGCGGAGCCACAGCGGCTAAGGCGGAGCCTGTTAGGTAGATCACCCATCACCAGTTACCCCCTATGACCTATATCACCCTCTATGACCTATTACATTATGACCTATCACCCTCAATGACCTATCACCCCCACCAGCTTTGGTTTATGAATATCCTTAAGGGCAAGCCCGCTCCGAATCATAATTTTTGACAACACACCAGCCACCATCATCGCCGGAAAGTTAACTTACACATGTGTAAGTCTCGCCAGAGATAGTCGCCGTCACCGGAAGATCATGGTGGTGGCCGGAGATGATGATGGTGG
>NW_025215754.1:0-2582 GCF_010389155.1 Erigeron canadensis | reverse complement strand
AATTACCTTCCAAATTAAGATGTAATTAATTTATATTCCCTCCAACTGATTTTAGGGTCGTCCATATATTAGTCAAAGTCAAATCAAAATAATCTAATTCAATATTTCTTTCCTAATTTGTCTCAAACCTCTAATTCTTATTTACACTTTTTTTTTGTAAAATAAATCTCATAACCTTTTATCATTGTTCTGCGGTTCTGCCTCTCCTCTCGTAGGTATTGTTTCTTAACCTTTCATGTTTTTGTTTTTCAATGTATAGTACTTGATTATTATGACATATGTTTTTGTTGATAAATAGTTATTGAATTTTTTGCATACACATACGATAGTCTATATCAATTTAATTTTAAGTTCATGTTCATCTACTTACTTTACATCTAAATGTATATGATTGTTTTTCAAGACACAAATTAGTTTACATACTCATATGATGTGTTTTATTAATTTTGTTCTTTTATTATTGTGATGTTATCGTATTTGTTAAATATAATTGTCAACTATTGTGAGTGTTTACACAGACTTTGAAAACCATAACTTGAGTATTAATTATCTAGTCTATTACAGTTTACTATTAACGTTGTTGGCATGGTAGGAATTTGTTTGATTTGAACAATCTCCCGACGAGGAATACGATAAGATATTATCATGCAACATTGAATAATGAACCTTTATATTGGTCAAACTTTTAGCACTTTTCAAGAGGCATCTTTTCTATGAAAATTATGCGAAACAACATGATTTACGGTTCGCAACGATCGGTCTCATAAAGAATGATAGCCCGTTAGACTATGATTTGTTTTGTCATCGTGAAGGAAAGAAGCGCTTAAAATTAATTGATCTTTCTCGAATCAAGAAATAGGGGTCAATAAAATGTGGTGCAATGCTCATATCGTGTTACTTTGAAAAGGTTTATGATATATTTCCTGAAGAATGGCATGTTACAACATTTGTAAAGGATCACAATCTTGAATTACTGTCACCCGAGGAAATGCATTTTCTTCCTGCTAACGGCATTATCACTCCAGAGGATGACAACAATTTAACTATATAAAGAGGCCGGACTCAATGTTCGACAGATTATTAATGTAATGGAACTTCAAAAACAAGTGAAACATGGTGATCTTTCTTTCTAAGAAAAAGATGTTCCTAATTTGTTTGAGAGAGAGAGCACTTGGAGATAATGATGCAATGGACCTATGAATTATATGAAGCTTCAAAAGAAAAAATATAAGTTTCAATTATTACACGGTTTGATGAAGATATGAGGCTAGAACACATATTCTGTGTCAACCTCAAAGCTTCGATTGTATAGAAAATTTGGTGATGTAATTGTATTTGATACAACTTACAAGGTCAATGCTATGACATGCCATGTGCACTTTTCGTTGGCATTATAATCATGGAAAAACTGTTCTGTTTGCAAGTGCGCTTCTTCGTACTGAGACTGTTAAAACATCTACGTTGGTTGATGAAGGTATGTCTTTCAAATATCTAACTAATTTATATTCGTAGTATATTATTCATATCCTTTTTCTTTCATTAATATGCAGACTTTTGTATCCATCATGAAAAAACCATCCAAGACAATCATTACAGATCAAGATCCATGGATGACGAAAGCAATTGCAACCGAAATGCCAACTAAAAACACAGCTTTTATATGGCATATCACTTCTAAATTTAGTAGTTGGTTTGCAGCTCTTCTTCGCACCGAGTACCAATTGGTGTGGTGATTTCTATACACTTTATAAGATGTCGTCTATAGAAGAATTCGAACATAGTTGCCCATTAATTGTTGCAAAGTATAACTTGCAAAAAAACAATCATGTGCAAGGCTTATTACAAATTAGGATCATGGGCTCCTCCTATCTTCGAAATTATTTTTTGGTGGATGAAATCAACTAGCAGATCAGAGAGCATTAATGCTTTTATTAAACGATTTGTTTTTTCTCATCAGCACAAGTTTGAGAGAGTTTGTTAACATACTGACGTTACAAATTATATCATGATTTTTATATTTCTTTATAACTTCCTAGTCATGCTCTTTTAAGCACTTTGTTGTTTTCTTGTTTTTTTTTTTTTTATACTTTTAGGTTGATTTAGCCGTTGAAGAAATTGGAATTCGCGAGGTGAAAGATAAAAGTCAGTACACTTGCACTCGTTTCTATAAAGAACAAAACCCCGTTGGAAGCACAAGCTTATGGAATTCTTAACCCGTTGCTTCAGCAAGTTTCAAGTTGAATTTGAAAGAGCAAACCATATTTGATTGTACACGTTGAAGGTATGACTTTATTGTACGATACTTTGACATGGAAATCATAAAAATCATAGGTATTTTGGGATGGTCACATTGCTTCGTGTAGTTGCAAGAATTTTTTGTCGTCATATATTTCGGGCACTTCTTCACAAGACTGTTTTAAGAACCGCGATATACTTTCCTTTGCGTTGGAGTCAAGATTCTTTTCAAAGTTGTAGTGCAATGCAACGTTTATCACCAAACGTGTCATTGACTCAAACAAGTACAACTCAAGGCACTCAATCGGAAAAAGATACACATTTTGTGCCCCCCGAAATCAGCAAAA
>NW_025215753.1:0-13400 GCF_010389155.1 Erigeron canadensis | reverse complement strand
TTGTTAGGTCCTTTTAACTAACTGGAGCTCTCCAGTGACATCTGGAGAGCATGAGGAATTGTCCGAAATATTAGAAGTCCAGTTGCATTGTACAGGTTTAGCAACTGATGACTTCCTCCAGTTGAGATCAGACGACTAGAATCTGAAGACCTTCCAGTTGAAGTCAAAGACAACAAATGGAAGATAGAGATTGGCAATGGCAGCGAAGCCCAGTTGACAATCTACCAGATCAATCAACTGGAGAATCCTCCAGTGTAAATGCTCTTACAAAGCTTTACACTGATTACGAGGAGGACCTTTTTACTCTACATCCTTTTAACCGGACAATGATATTGTCTTTGGATAAATACAAAGATGTAGAGTGGTTGAATAAAGTAACCTTTTGTCTTACTTTATTTAACACACACAAAGGATTATTTAAACAATACTTTTGTGTGCTGTCAACCATATTTGTACATCGAAGTTGAGATCCCCATGCTCAATCTTCGACTATAAATAGAGGTCCTTGCACAAGCTGTTTCAATAACTTTGCAAATACATATATTCTGCAATATTGGTGAACTTGTGCAATATTCTCTCAATCGCAAAAAGAAACATTTCACAACTCTAAGTGTTTCGATTGTTTAGGAGAATTTCCAAGTTTAGATCAATTGTAATTCATGGGTTGTTAGGATATTTACATTCTTGTATTATCTTGGTTCCGCAACAACCTTGTATTTTATTTAAACAAGTAATAAATAAAATACACTTGAAAATTACATATTGTCTCACACCAGTTTATATACTCGTCATTATATTATTGCATGTATTAATATTCTGTCACTTTATACTTAATTCCAGTTAACCTGGTACACGATCAACTAAACTGGTCACATCCAGATTAATTGATCGTGTTGCAAAGTTCACTCACCATCGACATAGAGGTGTCTTCAGCACCCATCTAGTGATAGTTGGGACTAAAAGTGGTATCAGAGCAGGCAGGTTGAATTGTTTCAATTCTATAACCTAGGTCTGCTTCGATGGCTGCTGAAGGTGAGAATGGTTCTGGTCCAAATGAATCTAATCCTAATATTGCTACTCCTTTAAATACTAACCCTCCTCCTCCTCCTCCTACTCCTGGAGCTAACCACGTTCATGTACATTACTCCAACTCTCCTGTTCCCAATTCGATGGAATGGTGAGACATTTGTACATGGAAGGCTAGAATGCTCTTGCATTTTGGTGGGATAGAGAGGTATGTTGAAAATCCTTAAGGATGGCCATATACACCCATGTCCAGTGGTGTTAGCCCTCTTCTCGACCCCACTGGGAGAAGAGGCACCAGGAAAAATCTGAGGAACATTGGTCAGATGAGGATCGCAGATTGGTTGATCTTGATACCAAACTGAAAAACATGATTCTTTCTGCTATACCTGAGGAACTAATTCCTACTCTTGTGCTATTTCCAAGTGCAAAATCTATGTGGGATGAATTAGTTCTCCAGTTTGAAGGAGGAAATGACACCATTGTCACTAGAAAGGTTGCTCTCACAAGAAGTATGAATCCTTCTTTGCTCTTCCCAATGAAAGTTTAACTGGTACTTATACCAGATTTACTGGCCTAATTAATCAACTTAGAGGCTTGGGAGTGGAGAAGGATAAGGATATTCTTCTTGAAAAATTCTGTGATGTTTTGCCATCCAAATGGGCACACATGGTTCTTGTCTTAAGACAAGGAAAGACCTTGCATAGCCATACTCTTGCCTCTCTTTATGGAGCCTTCAGATTTACTGAAGATAATGATGCTGCAAGATTACTCGCTGAACAAGATGCTTTAAACCATGCTCAGAGTTCCAAGGCTGCCAACTTTTCTGGGCAACCTTGTGCTGCTTTAATATCTACTGAGAATGTCCAGTCACATTCTATGAAGGAAATGTTAACACTTTTTGAACTCTGGTCCTAACCACTAATCTCAGTGATGGTTGTGAGGAAACTGACGATGATGATCTGGTTGCCATGATTGCTAAACCTTTAATAGGTTTAAGCATAAATCTAATCGATTTAATGGGTCCAATAATGCTTCCATTCAATCTCAATGGATAAGGCTAATCTTACCTGCTATAAATGTGGTAAAGGCCATTTCATGAAGGAATGCAGATCTAGTCAGATGAACTACCAAACTGGTCCTATTGTCCCAAACTTTGTTAAAACTGATGATTATAAGGCCAAATACAAGAAACTTAAGGCCCAGATTGCTCTCATGTCTCTTGAACAAAATAATGAGAAAGAAAAGAACAAGTGCATGATGGCTCAACTGAAGGGAAATGGGAACTCTCTGATGATTCATCTGATGATGAAGAGAGATTAGAGATATGTGTTTCATGGCATTGGAGAGTCAACAACCATGGTGAAGGATGATGTTGTATCTGGAAGATGGGTTGATATCATTTTAAAGAAGGTAAGGGATTATGATATCGAAATTGATTCAACTGAAATTGGATATTGCTGAATCATTGAATGATGACTTGTTATTTGTTGAAACCATGAGAACTGACTGTGAAAGATATTTAGAAACAGTTTTGGTTGAATTAAACAACATGAAAAGTCAAGTAAATGATTTGCAAAGTGTCCAGTTGGCTCTTAAAGAGTCAGATTTGAAAAACGGGCATTGGAAGAGATAACCAAAAACTGAAATTTGATCTTGAAAAAGAACATATGGTTATTAATTCTTGGGTTCAAGCATCTGGTAAAAATTATGACGCTTTTTCTAAAACCATTGATGCTCAAAAACTGCCTGGAAATCTGGTGATCTTCAGATGGCAGCTGTTTTACCCACAATTCACCAATTGCCAGAATCTGTTAAATTGAAACACCTTATGATTCCTCTGGCACAATCAAATCTGAATCCACTAAGACCAACCTGTTGAGGTCAAAACTGGAGCCAAGAAGGCTAAAGCTCCAGTTAAAAAGGAATATGGTGACAATCCTTTACCTCATAAGTCAAGTGAGTCCTCAACTCTAAGACTAAAACCCCCGCTGAGCCAAAGTCCAAGGCCAGCAGCCTGAAGAAAAAACATTTTGGTAAGATGGAAAATCAAATCCAAAATTGTCAAGGCAGGTACAAAGTTGTACTGCCAGAATTAAGATTTGGAAGGAGGTGCATCCTCTTCTGTTGAAAAACAAATTGTCAAAACTCCTCCTCAAAAACAAAAGATAAAACAATCTGCTCAGAAAGGAGCATACATCGAAAAGAAAAGGAGGTCAATGTTCCACTGAAACCAATTGTTTTATTCCAGAAACTGGAGAGAACCCTCCAGTTTCCTCATCCAGTTCAACACCTAGTCAAGCACCTGGACTTCTCGAAGAAGTCCAGTGGACCCATCAAGAAAGATGGGTTCACAAAATAACTGATCACTTACTTGGGTGTGCAGGCGATCGAAACAAAATATTTGGTATCTGGACAGCGCAGCTGGCCGACTATGACCGGATGTAAGCCCCTGCTGGAAGAGTTCACTGCATGTGATGGACCTGCAGTGACATTTGGTAATGATGGAAGTGGGAAAACTGAAGGATATGGTGTTGTTGACAATGGGCAGATTCAATTCACTAAGGTTGCATTTGTAAATGGTTTGAAATATAACCTGATAAGTGTCAGTCAACTTTGTGATGATGGATATAGGTACTGTTCGACATTGCTCAAGGCACTGTTTTTAACAAGGATTGGAAGGTAGTATGATTGCACCAAGAAAAGGGAATGTGTACATCATGACATGGAGCCTACTCCAAAGAGCATTGTTTCTATGTCAAGCTGATGAGGACACCAACTGGCTGTGGCATAAACGGTTATCCCATCTTAACTTCAAAAATATTAACAAGTTGTCAAGAAAGCAACTAGTTGATGGGATACCTTTGTTTTCCTTTAAAAGGGAGAAGCCATGTCCAGGGTGTGAAATGGGCAAAAAGAAAAGAGCCAGTTTCAAGACCAAACAGAATTTCAGCATCACTGAACCTCTTCACATGCTTCATATGGACCTTTTTGGTCCAGTGAATGTTCAAACTAAAGCTGGTAAAAGGTACACTTTGGTTGTGGTCGATGAATACACCAGATTTTGTTGGGTGATATTTATCAGATCAAAGAGTGATGCATCTGGTGAAATTATCTCTCTCATCAAGCGAATTGAGCTCAAGTTTACCAAGAAAGTTGTCAGTTGCGAAGTGATAACGTACAGAATTCATGAATAAAGAATTGGAGACATTTTGCACTGACACTGGCGTTTCTCAAAACTTCTCGTCAGCTCGTTCTCCAGAACAAAATGGTGTGGTTGAAAGGAAGAATCGCACATTGATTGAAGCTGCCAGAAGTATGTTATCTGAATCTGGTCTTCCCACCTGTTTTTGGGCTGAAGCTGTGCAACTGCTGTCACCCAAAACCGTCAGTTTATGTCAAGAGACATAGGAAGACTGCCTATGAAGTCCTCAGGAATCGTAAGCCAAATGTTGGATATTTCCATGTATTTGGCTGTCCAGTTTACATTTTAAACGATTCCAGTCAGTTGGGAAAATTGATGCAAAAGCTGACGAAGGTGTCTTTGTGGGGTATTCAAATTTAGAAAAGCCTATAGAGTTTATAATTATAGACTCCAAAAGGTACATGAGACAATTCATGTCACGTTCGATGAATCAAATGAAGCAATCAACAAAAGACCAACCCTTGATTTATCTTCAGTTGTCCCAGTTGATTTGGGTGTATCTGATCAGGTTCATCAATCAGTTAGTACACCAGAAATGTTTCCAAACACCAAGTCTTGGAACCAGTTAAGGTAAAGAAGAACTTCTGTGACACCTCATTTTCTATCCTTCTATCAGTTTTAACCTACCTGAAAAACTGGTAATTGGATCTGATGTGCGTGCCACAACAACATCAGAACCAGTTCAAGCTTCTCCAGTTCTTCAAGAGATACCTTTGTTTGAAGATAATCATGTTAACTCTTCAGTTGACAATATGATGAAGTTGAAGTATTTGGACTGATTCTCCTCCTGTTGCTGCAACAGTTGGAGATCGTCAGGTGTCTTGCACTGATGTGTATTATACCAACCTAGTCAATACACTAAATGGACTGCTGCTCATCCCATTGAGCAGATTATTGGCAATCCAGATAGTGGGGTTCAGACTAGAAGAGCCACAAGTGATCAATGCTTGAACGTCACCTTCTTATCACTAATTGAACCGAAAAGATTGACGAGGCTATGGCAGATCCAAGCTGGGTTGAAGCTATGCAAGAAGAACTCAACCAGTTCGAAAGGAACAATGTTTGGGAGCTTGTTCCTTGTCCTCCAGGGTTAAAGAGAGAACCCATTGGAACGAGGTGGGTCTACCGGAACAAGATGGATGAGATGGCAACGTTGTCAGAAACAAAGCTAGATTAGTTGCCAAGGGTTATTGTCAAGCAGAAGGTGTTGATTTCGATGAAACTTTTGCTCCAGTTGCAAGACTTGAAGCCATCAGAATTTTCTTGGCTTATGCTGCTCACTTGCAATTCAAGTTTTCCAGATGGATGTAAAAGTGCGTTTCTGAATGGCACATTGGAAGAAGAAGTGTATGTTACGCAGACTCCAGGCTTCATAATAAAAGCATCCACATTGGGTATATAGACTGAACAAAGCTTTATATGGTCTTCGACAAGCCCCAAGAGCCTGGTATGATACTCTAACTAAATCTTCTCAAAAATGGTTTTCAAAGAGGTGCAATAGATAATACCTTGTTCATCTTGAAAGAAAAAGGTGATATCTTGCTGGTACAAATTTATGTTGATGATATTATTTTGGGTCAACTGATGATGGAAGTGTAAAAGGTTTTCAAAATTATGTCTCAAGAATATGAGATGAGTTTAATGGGTGAATTAACATTTTTCTTAGGTTTACAAATTAAACAAACCATGGATGGTATTTTTAACCCAAGAAAAATATGTCAGATTTGTTGAGAAAATACAAATTTGATTCAATCCCATCAAAACCACACCTATTTCAGCTCCATTAAATTTGGACTCTGACCAAATGGAAACCAGTGGACCAAAAAGAATATCGTGGAATGGTTGGTTCACTGATGTATCTAACTGCCAGTCGACCAGATATAATGTTTGCAACATGTTTATGTGCCAGATTTCAGGCAAATCCAAAAGAATCACACTTGCATGCTGTTAAACGCATTTTCAGGTACCTGAAAGGGTGCCCTAGCCTTGGTCTTTGGTATCCCAAAGGCTCAGGGTTAGATCTAATGGTTATTCAGATTCAGATCATGCAGGTTGTAAGATTGATAGAAAATCCACAACTGGTGGATGTCATTCCTAGGGGGAAACTGGTGGTTGGACAAGTAAGAAGCAGACTTCAGTCTCAATGTCTACTGCTGAGGCAGAATACATTTCTGCGGCCAGTTGCTGTGCCCAGATTCTCTGGATCAAAAACCAGTTACTTGATTATGGCATGAAATTCACAAGAACCCCAATCTTTTGTGACAACACCAGTGCTATTGCTATATCTCACAACCCAGTGATGCACTCAAAGACAAGCATATTGATATCAGGTATCACTTCATTCGTGATCATGTTATGAAAGGAGATATTGAAATACATTTCATCCCCACTGATAAACAGTTAGCTGATGTTTTTACAAAACCTCTTGATGAAAAGACTTTTAAACATCTCATCAGTGAACTGGGTATGTTAAATCCTCATTAACTGAAGAGGCCCTTCAGTTGAGGATGGTCCAGGTGATCCTTGATTGGTTGGAGATTGAACGCCTTGATGTACTCAAAGACTAGTCATTGATCAAATGGATCACATTTTTAGGGGGAAAAAGACTCAAAATATTTTTCAAATAAATTATTGAAAAATGCAACTGAAGTTCATCAGTTGAAACTGGCATCTAAATTTCTTTTGGTTGCTAGTTTGGTCTTGTCTCAAATGGTGGTCAGCCAGATTTCATAACGTTGTGTTTTACTTGGTGGATACTTGTGACACTGATGTTACTCGAGTACTAACCTCGCACTCACGAACGTCACCTGACATGTCTTACGTGTCAAGACTTTGCTGAAATGTACTGCACTTTTTATGGGTATTGGTGAAGTTAGTGGGTAAGTGGAATATACCAGCCGTCGTAGCATTAAATGCTTGATGGGAAGTATTAATATTTTTGAATTCTCAAAATTTGGAAAATAACTTTTACAAATTATTTCAAACTTTGGAGACTAAAATATCTTTTCGTATATATTTTGGCAATATTTTTACTGCCTATATATACCCCCCACCAATTTATCCGTCTCATTTACTTCTCTCAAAATTCCTTCATTTACTCTTTCAATCATTCACAATTCGAGATCCTTTTCTCTCTTTCTTCTTTAAGTCCAAAACCCTAAATCTAAATTCACAAATGGCTCCTAAATCTTCTTCTTCTTCATCTCGTTCTCGTGATGTGAATCTACTCACTGCTGAGTACATTCCATCACAAAATGTTATTCGTGCCACTGGTGCTCCCATAAGCTCTAAGCTTATTAAACTAAATCCAAATAATCCAATGGCATCTCTTCAAGGGCTCCAGGCCGCTGACTCTCTTATCGGGAGAATCCAATCCTTTCTTCGGATTTCTCCCCTCAGCGATGCCTTCTCTTTGAATCCACACAAGCTATTCCATGATTACTTGTGTGAGTTCTGGTACACTGCCTCTCTTTCTGAGGACTGCTCATCCATCTCCTTTTCTCTAAAGGATGGGTCAGTCCCGTGTACCATCACCACTGGAACGTTGAGGGAAGCCCTTAACCTCAACTACTGGAGACATAATGAAACTCCAGTGGTGATTTCCTCCAATATCAATTTCCGCCAGGTCTTCCTTGATATGGGAAATAAGGAGATGGTGGAGGGGGATGTGTTGAAGACCAAGGGTCCATTACAATGAAGGGCTTTCACCATCCTGGAAGTTCTTTATGGTCCACTTGGTGGAAAGTTTGGGAGGGAGTTCTGGTGGATTGGACCAGATAACTCCTTCCAGGCAGAAATGGCGTACTGCCTTTGGAATGGGCTGAGGGTGGATTTTGCAGGCATTTTGTTCAGAAGCCTGGTATTCAAGTTGAAGGGTAACAGGGGTCCTTGTGTTCCTTTTCAAGGTTTCTGTCCCTTTGTTTTTCAGATTCTGGGCAGACGAGTACAACAACACGCAATCCTCGTTCTCTGTGCCAGAACTGTGAGGAATCTGGACAACCTGGTGTCCACTTCTGATGAAGTCCAGATGTCCCCGAGAATGATTTTTGCATTCTCTAAAACTGATGCACCACAATCTGGTGAATCAGAAAGGCAACTGGGCGGGCCTCAAAATAATGAGGGACCCACCGGTTCGTCTACTGAAGTAGTAACTGTGGCTGAAGCAGGAGTCCAGGCAGTTCCTAAAGCAAAGATCCTCTAAAAGCAGAGATCAAGATCTGGACTTGCTGCACCTGACCAGTCACAATCTGTGATAGTGGTCTCTGAAGCCGCTGCCGATGATATTGCAACTGAGGATAGAGCAGTTGTGGAGGCACCAGTCACCTCTGTCCAGGGAGAAGATGCTTCGGCAACGGATCCTCAAACTGATGATACCATTGAGGCAACTCAAACTGGTCATCAGGAGTCTGAACAACTTGTTCAGCCACCCCCACATTTATGGATCTTGGCATAAATGAGGGTGTGTTTCAGCTTGAGTCTTCGGACTCATCTGAGACAGATCTGACCAGAGATGGCTGATGCAACTATACTTGATCAGCTCCCTTCTCTCCTTGGTCAACCCCAAGAACCACATGTTTCAGTTTCCCCAACTCATGTACAAAGCTTAGAATACCTCCAATATTCACCTCTCGCCAATCACCTTCTTCTATGGGTGTGCCTAGAAATAGACACATCCTAACCCCACCGTCGCCGTCGTTCACACCTGAGCATTCTCAGCATGAACGACACATTGAATCTCTTCCTTTCATTTCTACAACCCCTCCTCTTCTATCTACTGATGCTACTGCAACTGGAGAACCAGATATTGTCATACCTCGTCCAGTTGCACCTGTAGCTTTTTCAGCTGGTCCAGTGACACCTTCTCCTCCGTCATTGGACAGCCATTCGTGTCTTTTCAAACCGATCTCTCGAACCTTCTTGCGAGGGTGGAAGAGATTCAAAAGACACTGGAGAAGAACACCAAGTCCCTCTCCAGGTACCACAAGGATCATCTGCAAAATATTAAAGTGGTTGACCTGGGGATTAACAAGTTCTCTGCTAATGAGGACTTGGTGTTTGGCAAGCTGAACGAGTTAGTGGAATCCTCCAATCAATTGGCAATATCTTTAAGGAGGCATTCGCACTGACTCAATCTGGAGTCACATCCTCAATATCCAACCTGCTGAACAATACTGTCAGATCTTCAGAGGTTGATATTAAGAATCTGGAAAGGCAGGTGCAAGAGCTGTGTAGCAAACCTGGCCTAGATGTGACAGAGCTTGGGTCGGTTGGCCTCTTCAGTGGGTCTCAAGATCGAAGAAACTTTGGCTGCCAGTGAGAGTAACTTGATAGAAAAGGTGATATCTGAGATCACCAAGATTGCAGTGCCCCAGGTCGATCTCACTCCAATACATCTGAGATTGATCGTTGAGGTGCAGTCTGGATACGCTGGCTAGCAAAGTGTCTGAACATTCAACTGCCATATCTGATCTGACCACTGAAGTTGGCAAAGGAAGGGCGGTTGAGCCTGACAGTGCTCAGGAAGTCCCTGCAACTGGGCTCTTCAGATGATCTCTCCATTCTCAACAATTTAAAGAGTCAAGAGCAGACAAGTGGAAATGTAATGACTCAGTCTCAAGAGATAATCATCTTTGGAGGACAGTTCGCATGCTTTGTGGAGTCTTCAAAGAGTGTAAGACAATGCAATCATGGCAGCCTCTAGATCGCCTGCCCTCTAGTCATGCTGATTTTGAAGCCATCAGGCAGGGACTAGATGCTGCCAAGGGGAAAGGTCGGTACATGCCCCTCACACTCTTGTGAAGACTTCAAGTAAGGGAGGAGATTGTGATGGCTACCAGTACTGAGGCTGGTGAGCAAGGGTTTGAGGTGTTTGATGATGGTGGTGTAGGGAGTGTTGACAAGGGAAGGCCATTGCTGATGAATCTTTGGAACCAGCCACCGATGCACCAATGTTGGAAACTGGCAATGTCGATTTGTTGCCTCCAGTTACTGAAAGCGAGAGCCAGAAGTTAGCAAGAGTGGGATACCTGGTCAAGGAAAGGAAGAACAAATGAAGGCAAACCAGTTTGAATCAAGAAAAATCTTCCAACCCCTCTTGTTGATATCACTGATGCTCAACTCCTTGGCTTGACACTTGTTGAATACAAGAAGATCAAAGAAGATCCAAGAATAGTCAATGCACTGAAGGAGATGCTTGAAGTGGAACTGGACAAACACTACAGGATGATGAGCTGAACTGGATGCAAGTGTTTGAATGTATCGGTGGAAAGGCCAGAGAGATCAGATCTGAAGGGATTCTCAAGAGAACTGAGCAGGTCAAGAAGGCGGTCACCAAAGTGTTGAATCCACCCAAGTCCAAAGGAAGAAAACAAAAGGCCTTACCAAGAGATGCAAATCTGAGGACTTGGGTAGAACCATCTGAACCCACAACTGATGATATTCGAGCTGCTACACAAAGCTGAGCACGAGCAAAATCAAACTGACAAATGAATCTGAAGCTCGCACATATTTGTCAGATGTACAGCGTCGAAGGCACAATAGAGGCAGGATTACTGATGTTAAGGTTTCAATTAAGCCTGGTGCCAAGCATTTTGTTGTTGAGGTACAATACTTTGGTGGACCTAAAGGACTACTGAGAACCCGGATGTCAATCAGTATGGTCATTCCGAGCATGTTGAGATGTTGAGGCTGTTGAGGGGAGGCAGAGGAAGAATAAAGTTGAAAGAGGCTGGAGTATGTATTGCAAAATCTCATCAAGTTCAAGGAAACATTGAAGAAAGATTAGGCCTTGATCCTGAGGATACTCAGCCGATTTCATCAGTCTCAAAGAAAGGAAAACTGGCGAAGGGCCATCTGTTTAAGTTTTCCTTCTAACTATTATCTGCTTGTAATTTTGTGTACTCTCTTGTAATTTATTTGAAATTGTATGTATACAAGTTGCCAGATTGTAACCTACAAGTAAGATATCTGATAAGATCTACAAACACTTAAAACAAATCCAAGACATTTGATGATCTATAAAAATGTCTTGGAAACTTAATAGGTTTTATCAAATTCAAGTATTTCAAACTTAAACTTGTATAGAAACAAGTTTGAAAATACTTGACAATATTTCAGGACAATTAGGGGAATTTGTTAGGTCCAGTTTTAACTAAACTGGAGCTCTCCAGTGACATCTGGAGAGCATGAGGAATTGTCCGAAATATTAGAAGTCCAGTTGCATTGTACAGTTTAGCAACTGATGACTTCCTCCAGTTGAGATCAGACGACTAGAATCTGAAGACCTTCCAGTTGAAGTCAAGACAACAATGGAAGATAGAGATTGGCAATGGCAGCGAAGCCCAGTTGACAATCTACCAGATCAATCAACTGGAGAATCCTCCAGTGTAATGCTCTTACAAAGCTTTACACTGATTACGAGGAGGACCTTTTTACTCTACATCCTTTTAACCGGACAATGATATTGTCTTTGGATAAAGATACAAAGATGTAGAGTGGTTGAATAAAGTAACCTTTTGTCTTACTTTATTTAACACACACAAAGGATTATTTAAACAATACTTTTGTGTGCTGTCAACCATATTTGTACATCGAAGTTGAGATCCCCATGCTCAATCTTCGACTATAAATAGAGGTCCTTGCACAAGCTGTTTCAATAACTTTGCAAATACATATATTCTGCAATATTGGTGAACTTGTGCAATATTCTCTCAATCGCAAAAAGAAACATTTCACAACTCTAAGTGTTTCGATTGTTTAGGAGAATTTCCAAGTTTAGATCAATTGTAATTCATGGGTTGTTAGGATATTTACATTCTTGTATTATCTTGGTTCCGCAACAACCTTGTATTTTATTTAAACAAGTAATAAATAAAATACACTTGAAAATTACATATTGTCTCACCAGTTTATATACTCGTCATTTATTATTGCATGTATTAATATTCTGTCACTTTAATACTTATTCCAGTTAACCTGGTACACGATCAAACTAAACTGGTCACATCCAGATTAATTGATCGTGTTGCAAAGTTCACTCACCATCGACATAGAGGTGTCTTCAGCACCCATCTAGTGATAGTTGGGACTAAAATATAATAATAATCATATAATTAATAATAATAATAACCGTAACAATAATATAATAATTTCCCTTTGAATCGATTGCTATTATACTACTTTTAATTATTATTATTGATTAATTATAATTATTAGAGTGGTGTTGTTTTCTAACTTTTGTGAATCCTGATTATTGTTGTAATGGTTATCAATCGATTGTAGACTTATTGCCTATGCACATTCCTTTTTAGAAGAAAGGCAGTATTCTTTCTTCCTTTCAATTTTTCTTTCACTTATGCTAGACAATTTTTTTTATTTTCTTTACTTGAACCCACCCCCCTCATTATGAATAGTGAAACCGCATTCAAGTAAAGGCTATGACAGAAGAATCAATTGCATCGTTATGGACAAGACAAAAAGAGAGATAAGAAGAAAGAAACAGAAACCCACTGCTTGGATTTGATTTACTTATTAACGAATGGTTTGATATCGTAATTGATGATGTTGGGGATCCGGACCAAGGGGAGTTATTTTTGACAGAAGTAAACCAGCTGCGTTTGATGCCTGTCGTGCTGGTAATAGGCAGATCTTTTGATTGATCCGACTTTCTATTGTACTAGTATATAACTTATATCGACACTACCGCCATTTGGATTTGAGAATGGTTTAAATTAAATGGTTTGGTGGTATCTTTCTATTATATATTTATGTATGTGCCATTTGCTTGTTTATCTTATCTATACTATATCTATATTATTTATCAAGCAGATTTTCTCGAGCATTTCAACATTGAACTTGAAATTTTCCAATATTGATTTTAGTACTTCCCAAAATGCCCATTATCTATTCTATATTTATCTAAAATAACTTTAATACATGTTCTCTCTCTCAAATCTCAACCAATTATCTTTTTTCTCTCTCCTCCATAAATCATTTATTCCTCCAATTCATTCAAAATCTTTTATCTCAAAAACCGTACATCGATAAATTATAAATTGTATGGGTGTTCTTAAAATTTCATGCTCTTTCATTAGAGAGGTCATCGATATATTTCACAAATTTTAAATCCGAGGGCGGAGCCCGTACGGGTAAGCACATTTGACTATCATACTTT
>NW_025215752.1:0-13676 GCF_010389155.1 Erigeron canadensis | reverse complement strand
GATCCTTCCTACGCGGAGGAAGTGATGTGCGAAATCTAGCTTTAAATTATAACACGATTTACCGAATAATACTGATTACTACACACTCACAGGCAGTGTACCTGATCGTATGCATATAGTGAAAACTGGTAAGCCGAGATCGTTCGCAAGGACTTAAACAAGCTTTGTAAAACGTTAATGATTCAAGTAAAATGGGGGGTTTGGCCGAATTGCCACGATGCAAATAGTCAGTTGGAAATTAGTAATCCCACAGATTAATCGAAAAGAGTTGGTAGTTTTAACAAAAATTTAAAAGTCACCCATCTTGATTTCGCTCAACAGAATGTTAGGATTGCACATTGATGAAGTTCAAATTCAATTTAGTGATTTAATGACCGAGACTCAAATTAATCGTTAACCCCGTACCCGTCAAGTTAACTACTTATTCGACTCTCTTATATAAACTAGGTTTCGTTATTAAGACCGGTACCCAGACGCCTTTTTATAATTTCCCTCTTAAACATTTTTTTGATCATTTCAGATAACAATTTTGCCTAATCGATTGTACCCAACCGTCAACCGTCAATTCTTATCAAATATTACTCCCCCTACCGTACCCGTCATAGAACCAATTGCTTCTAGCAAAACAATCAAAAACTTGTACCCAATCCTAGTCGTCACTAAACAAGCACAAATTATCCGCAATCAATAATTGAATAACAAAGAATTAATAGATTAGTTCACGACAAATGTTAAATCAAATCACTTGAATTAATAAATATTGTGCAATCCCACATAATGTCTCACTCCATCAAGATGAATGAAAAGGTGATTAGCACTCATATTGAAATACAAATAACAAAACAAATGAAGGAATTCATCGTTACCTAGTACAAAGGATTGAACGGAAATAACGAGGATAATCCAATTGTAATATCAATCTTCAAAATGAGAAATCTGATCAAAAGTCTCCAAAAATGGGTTATAAACGCTGCCAAATGAACATAGGTTTTGGGTGAAAAACAAGCTATTTATATGTTTCCCAAAATATGGTGCAGATGTCGACATAAGCTGCTGCGCAGCTTATAAGCTGCTGCGCAGCTCCCTCTGACCGCGGTTGACCGTTTGACTTTCATTGACTTCGCTGGAAACTCACTAGGCAGGCTGCTGCGCAGCTTACTAAGCTGCTGCGCAGCTATAGTTCCTGTTTTACAGCTGCTGGCGCAGCTCGTCTTGATTCCAGGTTTGACTTCCGTTGACTTTTACCAAACTTCATCCAAACGACCCGGAAATCATCCGTAAACACTTATTTCACCCCAAGAATGTCGTTTTCTTCCAAAATACGCTCAAGTATCTGCTACTAACCTGAAACACTAACAAATACCATAAACGCAACAAATGTATACAAACGACTCATTAAACATGCTAACTTAACTATATAAACCGTAGGAAATGGGTATAAAATACGACATATCAAATCCCCCCACACTTAAGCTTTGCTTGTCCTCAAGCAAATCCAAATTTTAAATGAAACATTCCTTGACAATCACATTATCAACCAAGTGACAAGTATCAAAAAGCAGCAACACCAAGCATGTCAATTGACAGAGGGCGGGTGAAGCAGTTTTTAATCTTAAATGAAAACTCGAAATGTTTGACAATACCTGAACAATCCGTAAGCCACGATAACCAACTAAGCATACATGAAACAAACGATCCTACCAATATCATTCTACTCCAATAACTTACTTTCGGGTTGAATATATGAAGAATCACTCATAGCTCAGTTGTGATGTATACTTTTTACCATAGCTTGATCTCGGATCGTCACTTCACCATTAGGCGCAAGGATCAGTACATTGTCGAAATAGGCATAAAGGGTGATTGTATATTCAAACTAAGGCTATGTATTTACGGGTATTTACAATGGAAATGGGAAGTTATAGGTTACAAGTAAATGAAAAGAAACAAAAGTATAAGGTATATGTTAGAGATGTACAGAATAGTCTAACCAAACCCAAACCATTGATTGCCAACACACCACCAACCTATAAGTGCTATCCCGCGAACACACCTTTAAGTATCACGCAAAACCGACACCATAGTGGTGTATCAACCTCAAACAACTTATTATCAACTAAATCTTCCATAGATAATGATACAACAACTTATTATTCTTTTGAACATTTTTTTACTCTACTAGTAATACTCTCTTCCAACAATTAACATGTCTATAACTCTTCACTTTCTTTATTTGAACAATTCAGACAATCTTCAATAACTTAACCCGTTTTTGTATTCTCAAAGACAAGAACATTCCACAAATCAACCCAATAAGAATCTCCCAAACCATTCAAACAACCATGACAATCAATGGCCCCCAGATTAGACTAACGGTATAGTAAAGTGTAATTAGGTGAAGTTTACATGACAAGGGTGAAAAGCTAAATTACAAGGAATGTATATGTGTATAAGATTATCTGAAGCTTCAAAAAAAGGAAATGTGTATATATGCAAGTATAGGTAGTGTATAAGGTTGTATAGGTGATTATAGAGATACAAAAGAAAAGAAAAAGAAACGAAAGAAAGAAAAAGTAAGGTCAAACCTAAATGCCCATTCATCATCCAATGTACTTGTCACGATCACCAGGCCAAGTTCTAGAATCAACACATCACCAGCACACTCTTATCGAGAAGAGAACCCGGAAATGGCTTAGAAATACCTCAAACACGCACATCCTAGTGCAAGGCATCAAAAATGAATACCCTTACTCCGAATAAATCCAAGAGCCTAAGAGAGGGACGTATTTACGAGGCAAACAAACCAAAACCGCCACTTGAACAACTATATGTGACAGGATGAAATCTCACAATTTGGTGTTTTGGATGTATATAAGCATGCAAGTAATGTTATCAATCCCGAAGGATAGCCAAATAACCGTTCAAGACACACTTCGCCAATTAAAAATTTCTTTTGTCAAGGAAAATTTGGTAGTAAAATTGCTTAATAAATAATGAGCTTAAGTGTCAAAAGCAATTCACCACGAGGACAAGTTCAAGTCAAGTTTAAAATCATATTAACTTCTATTATTCCGCCAAATTGATAGCACCAGTTTCAAACATGCACATCACAGTTAAGAGTTCAAAATAGAAACTCATACCCCTAGATAAAATCCAAAGGCCTACGAGAGGGACATATCAACAAAACCGATAGAAATCAAAATGACAAAACAACAAAGTGATATACCCGGTAGCTTAAACCTATTTGCCACCCCCCCCCCACACTTAAGATGGACAATGCCCTCAATGTCCAGATCGGTCAAACAACAGGAAATAGGGTAAGCGACAAAGCAAGAATAAGAACACATACCGAATAACAAAACGAAAGGTGCGAGAGTTATGTGTGCAACAACATCACATATGGCGCGAACTTACTGCCAGCATACATATCAAACCTTGAACGGCTGCCACACATAACACAGCACAAGCAACAGAATAATCATAATAAGCATGCCATCAACCTACCCTAATTATAAATGGAATGGAATTAAAATACGATGTCCACCAAGAAATAAAGTACGGAAAATGGAAATGTTCACATAATGGATACAAGCATCGTCAGCCCAAAAGTAGATCACTGGGGTGGATGAGGTGGGTACGGACGGTAACCAGGAATGTTACCAACATCAAATAAAGATCCAACAACTTGCTCAGCAAAAGTAGGTTCCGCAGCGCCTGTCTCGCCCGCATCCGTCCCGCGTAGGTACCTGCATAATGACCAAAACGGACCGGCATATCCGCCCTAAGTACCAGGATCGTGGCGAGGAGGCATCTCGAACTGGCGTTCTGGTGGAAAGTAAAAACCGCCACCACCCGCTGCTGAGGAATAAAAATACTCGGCGGATCATATGCTGGAATGACTGTGGGCGGATGATACTCTTGGCCGGTAAACTGTGCTTCTAGCATAGGCTGATAACGTCGAGAGTCATAAACCACTCTCCCCAAACTAGAACCAATATAGGTCAAATCATCGCCCACTTGATGTCGAAAGTCATCCATCCTTGTCTGGAATCCAGCCATATCATTCTGGAACTGTTGCTGGGATGTCAACATCTGATTAACTAGACCCTGTAGAGGAGAAAGATCGAACGAGCCTTCCGGAGCTACAAATGAAGAAGATGCTCCTGCGGTAGAAGAGGTGGCCCGACGCTTAGGGCGTCGCGTAGGCTCGGGCTGCTGCTCAGGTGCATCAGCCATCTCCTCATCATCATCACTGGCCTCTTGATCATCCTCGTCATCGTCCCCCTGGTCACCTTCATCATAAGCAATCAATTGGTAACGCTCATTCCGGTTCTTTCTCGGCCGAAGCAAACCAAAACGAGCCAGTTCAGTAAAGGTAAAAGCTTTCATAAGTTTCCAATTCAGATTAAAGCCTACGTTTGCCCGATCATCTTCCAGCTGAAAATGTTGAACAATTTTTGTGACAAAGTGGCCACAAACCAACCCCGAGTCCTTCACCCCCTTTGTTCCCATGTGCTTAGCAAGCACATACGGAGGACAAGCTGTCATCACATGATTTCCCTCGTGCAAAATCCTCATTAACCACAAATCCTCAACATACAATTTGTCCGGGTGGTGTGTCCGCTGGACAAAAAAGTGAACAAGCATCTTATGAAGCAATCTCAAAAGGGTGATTTAATCGTGTTTGCCCCACAAACTGATTTCCAAGTCTTACCGCCAGAGATGCGAGTATATAGTCTCGCGAATCCCCCGATCCCTGAGGAACCCAGTAGTGGTCCTAGCAGCATGCTTCAAAAGGTTACAGAAAAAAGGATCATCTAGCATTTCCTGAGTATACATCCCCGTGCACACCCCAATTCAGCAATGGTCATATGCCTGTTTAAACCCCCACACCTAAAATGAATCACCTCACCTTCAAACACACTCTTTACTGAATCAATGTCATCAACAGAGATGGTAGAGTAGAACTCCAAACACCATTCCTTATATACTTTCTCCCTATTACTAAAGATATCAAACCACATACTAAAATCTCGATCGATTCGATTCCCATCAGAATCGGTTCCCCCATGCTTAAGAGTAAAGAAATTATTGATCTCAGTCCTCACGTCTAAACTTCTCAGCATACTGCTTTCCATGAACTTAGGCTCAGTAATGTCCTTATTGTACAAGTAGCCAAACGATTGGTACATTTATTCTTGTTCTCTGGAGTTAGATGTGGAAATCGAAGCCACGGATGGGCTGGAACGCCATAGCGACAGCCGCGGGGGTAAGCTCAACAGTAGGTGTGGCGGGAGGTGCAGTGGCGGACGAAACACGAGAACCCCTCGGCCGGAGCGGCTAGAAGTAGCGGCATCCTACACAAACAAGAAAACATCAAAACAATCAACCCCAAATATAACTTAAACGTATATGAAGTAAAATGAGGTCAGGTGATGAAACAGAGCAGCTGCGGCGCAGCCAACCTAGCTGCGGCGCAGCTTGGCGTTTCTGGATGATAGCTGCGGCGCAGCTTTGGGTTTCTGTTCGAGAGCTGCGGCGCAGCTTGGCTGTTTTGAAGCCTGGAACGACTAGATGCAAGCAACAGTTAGGTGAACAACAAAGCCTCTCCACATTCAAATCCTAATTTCAATTTTAGGGTTTATCTTCACTTAAGAGTAACAACTTTTGAATCAAGCCCTAACTAGATTAACTAGTTCCATGAAGTTTCAATATCAAAGTACAACTAATTACTCTTGTTCTTAATCTTCTCAACAGTAAATTTGATATTTTAAGAATCTAATAAAACTAATAATGCCCAGAACATTATAGATTTAATGATTTAGAATTTAAAAATAGGAGAGAAAAAAAACATACCTTCCCTGTTCTAGTCATGTTGCAAGATTAAAAGAACAAAAGAGATTGAAGTAGGAGGTGGCTATGGCCGATCGAGAGAGAGGGAAAAGAAAAAGGAAACTCAGAGAATTAATATGTGTGTGAAGAAAAACATCCCCACAATCTTATTTATTGACTAAAAAAAAAAAAAAAAAAAATTGACTGTGTTTGACTGACAAGCTGCGGCGCAGCCTCCTAGCTGCTGCGCAGTTTTCAAACAGAAGGGTTAAACTGCGGCGCAGCTTGATGGCTGCGGCGCAGTTTTCAAACAGAAGGTTTAGCTGCGGCGCAGCTTGAGGACTGCGGCGCACCCCCCTTTTTTTTTTTTTTTTTTTTTTTTTTTTAGATTTTCTGGTTTTCTCAAAACGACACAAGTTGTATGACAACACATACCTGTCGAACAACTTAACAACTTACCGAAAGGAGTGTCAGCGGACTCTACCTGCAAGTTCTTATTAAAACACAATACAAAGATAATAACAAAATAACCACAAATAAGAGAACGAGAAGCACGGGTTGCCTCCCGCGAAGCGCTTAATTTATTTACGAGTCGCTAGCTAGACTCGAAGCTCTTCTTCATTGCTTCATGTCGAAAAAGGGAAGCTCGTCAACGACGACTCCCACAATTTCTTCCTCCTCATGGTAAAACTTTAACCTGTGACCATTTACAATAAAAGAAGTGCCATCCGATTTAAACAATTCCACATAACCAGATGGATAGACATGTTTGATCACAAAGGGGCCGGTCCACCTAGATGCCAACTTGGTTGCTTGAACTTGTACTTAGAAAGGAACAACAAAACCTTATCTCCGACTTTAAAATCCTTCGTTCTAAGCCTACGGTCATGCCACACTTTAGTTCGTTCCTTGTACAACAAGGAGTTATCATAAGCATACAACCTGAGTTCATCTAGTTCATTTAATTGCATAGATCTCAACTCACCAGCCTCAACTAGGTCCATGTTACAATTCTTGAGCGCCCAAAAGGCTTTATGCTCAATTTCGATAGGCAGATGACAAGTCTTGCCATAAAGCAACCGAAATGGGGTAGTCCCAATTGGTGTCTTGTAGGCGGTCCTAAATGCCCATAGAGCATCATCAAGCTTGGTGGACCAAGACTTCGGATTATCTCCTACGGTCTTCTCAAGAATTCTCTTTAGTGCCCGATTCGTGTTTTCCACTTGGCCACTCGTTTGCGGGTGGTATGAGGTTGAAAAACGGTGATTTACACCGTACCTCTTAAGCACCTTAGCGAGTTGGTGATTCGCGAAATGACTTCCGCGGTCACTGATTAAGGCCTTAGGCACACCAAACCTACAGAAAAGCTTTTTCAAGAAATGAATGACCACACGTGCATCATTCGTTGGCAAGGCTTTCGCCTCGGCCCACTTTGAAACATAATCAACGGCAACAAGGATATATAAATTCCTATTCGATGGGAGAAAAGGTCCCATAAAGTCTATGCCCCAAACATCAAAAACTTCACATACCTGAATAAAGTTTTGCGGCATTTCATCTCGTTTGGAAATATTACCTTGCCGTTGACACACATCACAAACCTCTACCAAGGTTTGTGCTTCCTTGAACACGGTTGGCCAAAAGAAACCAGCATCATAAACTTTCTTACCAGTGACGGATGCTCCATAGTGTCCCCCAGTTGGCCCATGGTGACAAGCATCGAGAATCTGGCGTGTCTCATTATCGGCTACACATCTCCTATCATCCCATCTGCACAAATTTAAACAAAAAGGATTTTCCCAAAAGTAATGTTTGGCCTCGGTATGAAGTTTCCTCCGTTCTTGCTTTGACATTTCTTCCGGAATTACACCTGAACTGAGATAGTTAGCAATATCGGCGAACCAAGGACCTGTTTCAATCTTCATCAAAAACTCATCAGGAAAATCATCATTAATATCATGCTCTTGTAACTCCTCACGGTGAGGGTTTTCGAGCCTACTAAGATGGTCAGCTGCCACATTCTCTGCTCCCTTTTTGTCTTTAATTTCAATGTCGAATTCTTGCAAAAGCAAGACCCAACGAATCAAACGAGGCTTAGCATCTTGTTTCGTGAACAAGTACCTTAGGGCAGAGTGGTCAGTGTAGACAATTGTCTTGTTAAGGACCAAGTAGGGACGGAATTTATCAAAAGCATACACCACAGCTAACAACTCTTTCTCAGTGACAGTGTAATTCTGTTGAGCTGGGTTCAAAGTCTTGCTAGCATACGAAATAGGGCGGAAATGCTTATCCCCCTTTGGCCTAAAACGGCCCCTAAGGCATAATCGCTAGCGTCACACATCAACTCGAATGGTAAGGACCAATCGGGTGGAGTCATAATGGGGGAATTGGTCAAACTCTTTAAGCAAGTTGAATGCATCAAGACAGTCTTTATCAAAAACAAACGGGACATCCTTCTCTAACAACTTAGTCATGGGTCTAGTGATTTTAGAAAATCTTTAATAAACCTCCGGTAAAACCGGCATGACCAAGGAAGCTTCTAACCGACTTAACATTTGTAGGTGGAGGTAATTTGCTTATTACATCAATTTTAGCTTTGTCTACCTCTAACCCTTCTCTAGAAACTTTATGTCCCAAAACAATACCCTCCTTGACCATGAAATGACATTTCTCCCAATTCAAAACCAAATGTGCCCGCTCACACCTTTCCAACATTTTGTCAAGACTCTTCAAACAACTTTCAAATGAACTACCAAACACAGAAAAATCATCCATAAAGACTTCCATGGAAGTTTCTAGCATATCCTGAAAGATGGCATTCATGCAACGTTGGAAAGTACCGGGTGCATTACAAAGACCGAAAGGCATCCTCCTATAGGCATAAGTGCCATAGGGACAAGTAAAGGTGGTCTTTTCTTGGTCTTTCGGGTCTATGGGTATTTGGAAATACCCAGAAAACCCGTCTAAAAAACAGAAATACTCGTTTCCGGCGAGCCGTTCGAGCATTTGGTCAATGAATGGTAAAGGGAAATGATCTTTGCGGGTCGCTTCATTCAATTTCCGATAATCGATGCATACCCTCCACCCCGTAACAGTTCTTGTGGGAATTAATTCATTTTGTCATTTACAACAACAGTCATCCCACCCTTTTTCGGTACACAGTGTACCGGACTTACCCATGAACTATCAGAAATGGGGAATATGATTCCCGCATCTAACAATTTCAAAACCTCTTTTTTAACAACATCCTTCATATTTGGATTCAATCTCCGTTGTCTTTGCACAACAGGTTTAACATCATCGACAAAGTTAATTGTGTGCTTACAAAATTCTGGACTTATACCCGGGATGTCGGAAATCTTCCATGCAAAGGCCTTTTTATGGGCCTTCAACACAGTAATAAGTCTAGACTTTTCATCCTCCATCAAAGAAGATGAGATAACAACCGGAAGAAGAGACGTACCTTCCAAATATGCATACTCCAAGTGATCCGGAAGTTGCTTAAGTTCCAAATCGGTGGGAGGACTTTCAACCGATGTAGGAACTCGGATACTTTCACCATTATTGATTTCTTCGAAAGGTTCATCCTCCCGTGGAGTTTCATCAACATCAAGAGCCATGATTTCCTGCATCATTTCTTCTACCCACTCATGCTCTTCTTCACTACAAGCTAACACTGCTTGTCCATCTTCCATATCTAAGTAGTCCATAAGCTCCTTCTCCAAAGCATCTTCTCTTCAACCACATCGACCCTGAAACACGATTCATCACATGAGTATGGATGCCTAAGAGCTTTATCAACATTAACATAACCCGGTCATTACCGACACCTAAGGAAATTTCCTTAGCTTTGACTCGGATGATGGCATCCGCGGTCATGAGGAATGGTCGGCCCAAAATTAGAGGCACATTGATGTCCGCCTCCATTTCCAAAATAACAAAATCCACGGGAATATCAAATGACCCACCTTAATCTGCAAATTTTCCGCTATCCCCATGGGATATTGGAAAGATCTATCCGCGAGCCTAATGCTCATACGGGTTGGGGTCAATGCACCCAGAGACAACTTTTTATAAACTGAATAAGGCATTAGATTGATGCTGGCCCCAAGATCGGCCAATGCCTTGTATAACTCAAGACCAAAAGAACAAGAAATAAGAAAACTCCCTGGATCATCAAGCTTAGGAGGTATCTCGTTCTTTATTATTGCTGAAACTTCGGCACTCATGACTGCCGTCTTATCTTCTTGAAGTTTCTTCCTATCCGAAATGAGATCTTTGAGAAACTTTGCATAGTTGGGCATACCTGCAAGGAGATCAACTAATGGAACAGTAATGTTAACATTCTGAATCAGATCAACGAACTTCTTGAAGTTCGCCTTTATCTT
The DNA here is from genome assembly GCF_010389155.1 of Erigeron canadensis. Classification (NCBI taxonomy): domain Eukaryota; kingdom Viridiplantae; phylum Streptophyta; class Magnoliopsida; order Asterales; family Asteraceae; genus Erigeron; species Erigeron canadensis. Next base: position 3,456 of record NW_025215752.1, on the reverse strand, counting down.
CCCTTGCTTCAACCGTTGAGGATAAGGCACCTTCGGTTTGTAAGGCTTCACGGGAGGTGCCTCATCAGTAGGTTTCTCGCTTTCTTAGATGGAATGGCCGGGATTGGCTCCATCTCGATCTCTTCATCAACTGCAACTTCTGGTTCAATCTGCACAAGAGGAGTAACAACATTAGGTGAAACATTTGCAGAGTTATAAGAGTTACCTGCTCTCGTCGTGATTGCGTTGACTTGCTCATTTCTTGCATTCGGATGGTTGTACTTAGCTCCAGATCCTTGGCTGTTTTGTTGAGGTTTCGGGTTCTGCTGAGTGTTGCTCGGTAGGGTACCGGGCTGCCTGCTTGAGTTTCCTAGCCTTTCCAACCTTGCTTCAATATCCTGAAACGTTGCTTGAGTACTCTTCGAACTTTGCTCAAGCTTACTCGCCAACCCATCCAACCTAGTAGTCATAGCATCCCATTGAGAGGCATCTTCTCACTGGTAGCTTTCTGAGCGCCTACCAAATCTTTCATGATGTCTCTCAATTCCGAATTCGCATTTTGTTGACTGTTGAACCTGCTAAACCTGCTTCCAACAAAACCAGAATTATTAGCATTAAAATTGGACGAAGGATAAGAAGTACCTGATGACCGATTTTGATAACCGGTACCCTGACTGAAGTTCCCTTGCTGATTTTGGACATAGTTAACTTCCTGAGCTGGCTTATCCGGACAATCTTCTGAATAATGCATGTCCCCACAGTAGTCACACCCATCAGCAATCACCTTGACATCCTTTCAATGCTTTTGAATCTCACGTCTTGGTTGTCAAACCTCTCGTTCATCTGCTTCGTGAGGGCTTTGACTTCAGCAACCAAGCTTGATTCTTCACTACTCTCCAACTTTGCTACAGTCTTTCCACTAGTTCTCTTACTTACAACCTCATCACGATCGGAGAACTCTTTGGCCATATCATCTAAAATTTTGTATCCTTCAGCTGGGGTGACATTGTTCAAACTACCTCCAAATGCCCCGGCTAATTCCCTTCTAGTTCTCTTAATAACCCATCATAGAAAATTTCAACCACTGCTTCCGTGTTCAAATTGTTTCCTGGGCAATTCCTGATCATCTCCTTATATCGTTTCCAGGCATCTACTACATCTTCCCCTGGATCTTGAGTGAATGATCGGATCTTATTCTCCAACTGTCTCTGAGTCCTTATAGAGTAGAACTCATCAATGAACCCAACACGAAGCTCATCCCATGTGGTATACAGATCATCTGGCTGCTCTTTTAACCATGCTTTAGCTCCTCCACATAAAGTGAGTGGAAAAAGCTCAAGCTTCACATTGTCATCTTGGTTCGCGCCATAGTGATAGAACCTACAAATCTTCTCGAACCTTTCCAAATGCCCATATGGATCATTATCGTCACCCCATCGAACTTCTCCTCCTCCACACTTTTCAAATGACTTCCTTTAAGAGAAAAGTTTACTCCGGTGGTTGGAAGGCGAATAGGGGTGCCCCTATTTGTGGGGACATTTCTCCTACGGTCACCGTAAAGACGGTTATTGGGGTTTTCCGGCTCTCTATCACCCATTCTCCTGGCTCTGACTGGTTGAGTTGGCTGAGGATTTTCTTTAAGAATCTCGGTTAAATCCTGATGCTCAGTTTTATCCTGATTATCTTCTTCCCTTGAACTATCACCAGTTTTGAACAAACTACTACCTTCGGAGAATTTAGGACTTAAGTGCACCCCGGACGTTGAACCTTCCTTTGAGTAATATTTATCCAAGTCTACGTCCGGGTGGTCACGGTTTTCGGTGTTTGAAGGCTCCGTGTTGTTTAATCTGATTAAGCGTCGTCTGGCTTTCCCTGGATTAGATTGAGGACTAAGCAAAGGTCTACCAGAGGTTCTTGTGTTCATCAACTACAAAGCATCTGCACAAACACCACAAGGAAACGTTAACCGCACCAGAAACTAACAAAATGAAACTGAACAAAAAAAGAATAAATCTAACTATGAAAACAATTAACTTCCTCACAATTGAATTGCAGGGAGGATCGAATCACAAAACTAACAATTACTTAAATTAAGTCCCCGCAGCGGCGCCAAAAACTTGATGTGCGAAATCTAGCTTTAAATTTATAACACGATTTACCGATTATTCTGATTACTACACACTCACAGGCAGTGTACCTGATCGTATGCAGTATAGTGAAAACTGGTAAGCCGAGATCGTTCGCAAGGACTTAAACAAGCATTTGTAACGTTCAATGATTCAAGTAAAATGGGGGTTTTTGTGGCCGAATTGCCACGATGCAATAGTCAGTTGGAAATTAGTAATCCCACAGGATTAATCGAAAAAGAGTTGTAGTTTATAACAAAAATTTAAAAGTCACCCATCTTGATTTCGCTCAACAGAATGTTAGGATTGCACATTTGATGAAGTTCAAATTCAATTTAGTGATTTAATGACCGAGACTCAAATTAATCGTTAACCCCGTACCCGTCAAGTTAACTACTTATTCGACTCTCTTATATAAACTAGGTCGTTATTAAGACCGGTACCCCGACGCCTTTTATAATTTCCCTAGTTAAACAATTTTTTGATCATTTCAGATAACAATTTTGCCTAATCGATTGTACCCAACCGTCAATCCGTCAATTCTTATCAAATATTCACTACCCCCTACCGTACCCGTCATAGAACCAATTGCTTCTAGCAAAACAATCAAAATAACTTGTACCCAAATCCTAGTCGTCACTAAGAAACAAGCACAATTATCCGCAATCAATAATTGAATAACAAAGAATTAATAGATTAAGTTCACGACAAAATGTTAAATCAAATCACTTGAATTAATAAATATTGTGCAATCCCCACATAATGTCTCACTCCATCAAGATGAATGAAAAGGTGATTAGCCACTCATATTGAAATACAAATAACAAAACAAATGAAGGAATTCATCGTTACCTAGTACAAAGATTGAACGGAAATAACGAGGATAATCCAATTGTAATATCAATCTTCAAAATGAGAAATCTGATCAAAAGTCTCCAAAAATGTTTTGAAACGGCTGAAAACATAACATAGGTTTTGGGGTGAAAAACAGCTATTTATATGTTTCCCAAAAATAGTGTGCAGGGTCGACATAAGCTGCTGCGCAGCTCCCTTCTGACCGCGGTTGACCGTTTGACTTTCATTGACTTCGCTGGAAATTCACTAGGCAGCTGCTGCGCAGCTTACTAAGCTGCTGCGCAGCTTGAGTTCACTGTTTTACAGCTGCTGCGCAGCTCGTCTTGATTCCAGTTGAGCTCCGTTTACTTTTACCAAACTTCATCCAAACGACCCGGAAATCATCCGTAACCACTTATTTCACCCAAGAATGTCGTTTTCTTCCAAAATACGCTCAAGTATCTGCTACTAACCTGAAACACTAACAATACCATAAACGCAACACAATGTATACAAA
>NW_025215751.1:0-10550 GCF_010389155.1 Erigeron canadensis | reverse complement strand
AAAACATTCGTTTCTGAAAATAGATAACAAAATTTATATTCAACAGTCTACATTATATTCAATTAAGTTTTATACTACTTATTCCCTAACTTATACAACATGTCGAATTAAGTTCAAACATTTTGGTACCTCATCTTCGAAATTCTAATCAATCAGAGAGTGACGTGCATACTATAATCCTATTTTCATTATCATTCCTTATTTCTAATCCTATAGCGTAAGCTTGGTACTACATGTTGAGCGGCAAAACAGTTTTACACCATAGCCAATACATGACCCAGCAAAAGTACTCACAACTGAAGCAGAAACTTAATAACTGAACTTTAAAACTTAATAAACTCAAGTTTCAAGCAGCAGAAACTTAACCAACATCACAAAACTTCACTGTACTTCACGTTGTATTCATCTGTACAGCGCGTGTTGTCGATTATGATGATTGCTATCCTTTTAAGATGAACACTTAAAGATAATAGTGTTCATGTGCAATTTGTGAAAAAAAACCTGATATATGTTTCACCATGTCATTTTAGCACTTTTAATATTCAAATATATGTTATGTAACAAGCCTTAGAAATAATTTAAATAAATCCATGATATGTTCTAGTTTCGAATATGTACTCACATGAAGGTCTATTCACTCTTAAATCTAATTATAAGACGCGTCTATGGTCTATTATGATAAGAATGTTAGGTTTCAAGACGTAAGCGATTGTATTCAAGAAATTCTAGTCCAAAAATGTTTTATTTAGACCCTACAATTATTAGAAACATTAATTAAGGGAAAACTATAAAAGGGTAGAAAACCATTTTTCTACTTCTTCACCATTTTCCTCCCATCCATCTCTCTCTCTCTCTAAAAACATACACATACATTCACCATCATCACCCACAAAATTCATCATTGATTTTGAGTTGTTAAACCAAGATTTCTTGCATTTTTAGCTTCCTTGTGACAATCAAAACATATTTCTAGTATCGATTTTCAGGTAATGACAGCAAATTTTGAGATTTTCATCAAAATAAAAGTACTTTTCAAGTGTATGTTCTTGATGTTGGTCCATTTTTGGTGTAAAAATGTGTTAAAAGTTAGTGGGGTTGTGTCTAAAAGTGTTTAGTAACCTTTTTCGTGATCAAATTTGGGTCGTAAACATGTTTTAATCTTCAAACCCTCGTTTTTGTTAGAACAGTCCCAAATTCGTCCTAAAAACACTTAAAACGAATTAGTATCCTAGAAACGAATTTAAGTCTTCCAAAACGAAGTTAAGCTTCAAAACGAACTTAGCAAACAAACTTAAGCTCAAACGAATTTAAGGTCTATCTTCGTTCAGATACACCTTACGAATTTAAGGTCTATCTTCGTTCAGATACACCTTACGAATTTAAGGTCTATCTTCGTTCAGATACACCTTACGAATTTAATCTTCGTTCAGAACACCTTACGATTTAAGCCCTATTTCGTTAGTTGTAGAAATCAGGTTTTATACTTAGTTGTAATCCAAGTCTATCATGTACAAGGAAACCCTAATTAAGGTATAATCAAGACATATTCGATCTTGTTTATCAAAGTGCGAGTTCAAAGACGTTCATTACGAGTCTAGTGTATGAAAACACTGTTGAGTCAAACGTTTAAAGATCTTTAGTGAACCAAATCATCAGTACATCAAGGACACTTAGTGAATAAATAATCACGAGAACTAATACATGTATCCATCTATGCTCAATGGTTTGTGATTAGGTTGACATCAAGACATACTTGGATTCGAGTAGATATATTTACTATATCTGTGCTTATACCTGTGCTTGTAGAACTACGCTTGTAGCAGATCACAGTGAGTCTTCGTAGCCCTTTTTCTTTACTATTTGGGGGTGAAAGGAATTACTTAAGCTTTTATACATGCCGTAACTACTTTTACTACTCTTGGCTTTGACTACTGTACATATTAGCCGGTCCTATTAGGGTTGGTGTGTCTATTGATACTATTAGCCGGTCCTATGAGGATTGTGTGTGCTCTATTGATACTATTAGCCGGTCCTATTAGGATTGTGTGTGCTCTATGATACTATTAGCCGGTCCTATTAGGATTGTGTGTGCTCTATTGATACTATTAGCCGGTCCTATTGAGGATTGTGTGTGCTCTATGATACTATTAGCCGGTCCTATCGAGGATTGTGTGTGCTCGCTTACTTATGTGCAAGTTGGTCACTAGCCACTACATACTACTTATACTTGAGATCTTGGCGGTATAAAATGCTTTTATACTACTGTTTATACTCAAAACTACGAACTCACAAACTTTGTGTTGACTCTTTTAAGTATTCCTTTCAGGTAATCAGGCTAATCGTGGCTAGGTGTGGTAGCATGGGACTATTAGCAGACTTCAAGATTTAGGGTTGGAGTTTGCATGCTTGTACTTTGTGGTTGGTGGCAATATGCCCAATCGTATCCCCTGCGTGGGACTTTCATACTTGATTTGATCATCTTGTTGAACTTGTGTGTAATAACTACTACTATGCTTGTTTGGTGTGAAATTGACTATTATGTTTATTCTAAGCACTCATTTAGTATTCCTATGTAACATCCATGTGCGCGTGTGCTTTATCTTACATCCCGAGTTTTCGCCGCTGTCGGGGTGTTACATTTGGTATCAGAGCCGTGGTTATAGTGAATTAGGTGGTTTTGCCTAGACTATAACTTAGGAACCGCACGTAGCATGCATGATAGGAATTATGTGTGCATTCAAACTCTATGGATTTTATCTATATCTGCGATATTCATGTTATTATACTCATTCATGCGCAGATCCTAGAACCATGCTACCTTGCCACGTGTACTCATGCTATGGTATTCGATCTATGAGATGTGTTAAATTTAAATAATAATAATAAGTTAGCGATATGAAGTGTTATTAGCAAGGAAGTATGGCGATATATCATCACAGAAAAGCTGATCAACTTTTGTGTGTGGTATATTTACTATGGACTTGATGGCAACGGATCGTGCCTTAGATGGTTAGAGTGTGGTAGCAACTCTGGCATGTTCAATAGGTATTGGTCGGGTGGAGGGTTAGCCGATGGTACACCCTGTATACATACCTTTGCCAATATCTAGGGAGCATGTCAGTACCGTGAGCCGAACTTGCATTAGATGTACTAGAGGTGTGGAGGGTTAGCCGCTGGTACACCCTGTATACATACACCGCTAGTGCAACGGATGTAGGTGTTAGATCCGGACCACACTTTGGCTGTCGAAAAGTAATCGGAATTAAAAATTTCATTTAAGTTGAAATGGTTGTAGTATTCATCTTGCAAACTATCTTTCATGAAACGAAGATTCTATTGTAATATTACTGTGCTGCATGATTGATATTGATGATAATGTTCACTTTTCAGACATAATGCTCAATCTTTGAATTACATGTGATATGAAAGTAAAATGTTTAGGATTCTAGAAAACTAACACGAGTGTGTTGAGAGTGCGTAATTGACGTCACGAATGACTATTCTTCATTCTAACGCCGAACCGTCTTTTCCTAATATAGGAAAAATGGTGCGAACAAGAGCAAACCCGAATGTCGAAGCACAAGAATGGTGTTGGTCGTGGTAACCCTGGAGGTGGTCGTGGCAACCCGAGAGGAGGTCGTGGAGGGCAGCAAGGAAGAGGCCGTGGTAGAGGTCGTGGTGGTCGTGGTGATGGCATGGGTCATGGCGAGAACCCTGATTTAGCTACTATCATTGCAGAGCAGTTGGCAGCTTCAATGCCTACTATCATCGAACAAGTGACTGCTGCATTGGGTGTGTCCCGAACCAGAACCGAAGAGCACCTGAAGTTGAAGCGGAATCTGTAAGAGTTGCACCGCAACAAGTGAATCAAGAACCAGAGAACTCTGACCCGAAGTGGAGTTGTTGATGATGGTGTGTATGTGGGGCCCTGGACCCAGAAGAATTCCTAGAAATGATGAGTATGCTATGGGGAGAAGAGGTTGCAGTTACACCGAGTTTAAGAAGTGTGGTCCCCCGATTATAACGGGAAAGGAGGAGCTGGTGTGTTATGAAGTGGTTGGAGAATTGGAAGCAGTCATGGACATAAGTGAATGTCCATCTCATCAGAGGGTAAGATTCACTGGAGGTTCATTCACCGATGATGCACTGTCATGGTGGAATACTTTGTTAAGAGCCGTGGAAGAACTACTACTTTCGAGACACCATGGGATCAGTTAAAGAGATGATGAAGAACCGATTTTGTCACTAAATGAGATGCAGAAGATTGAGCAAGAGTTTGGCACCACACCATGGTGGGATCTGGCCATGCAGAGTATACTAGCAAGTTTCAAGAGTTGGCTAGATTGGTACCACATTTGGTGACTCCTGAGTCAAAGTTGATTGAGAGATACATCTATGGTCTCATTCCTCAGATCCGTAACACCTGACTGGCATTCCTCCTTACTCGAAGAAGAAGCAATTCGAAGAACCAGTGCCATGACTGATGACTTGGTTAGGGCTGGGACATGACAAGGTCTGCAGAGAAGAAGAGACTTGGTGAACCCCAGTAAAAGAAGGGACTTCAGAGCTGACAAGAGGGCCAGAGTGGGAGGGTGTTTGCAGCAGTTGAGCGGGGCAGAAGGCGTATGTTGGCCAATTCCACAGTGTGCTACTTGTACTTATCATCATTCAACAGCAGTGCCATGCCGATTTTGTCAGAATTGTCAGAAGTTTGGACATTTGGCTAGAGATTGCAGGATTGCCAGAGCTTCAGCAGAGCACCACCTCATGTAGCACCGTTGAACGCTAGAAACCCACCAGTCAATCGCGGAGGATGCTATGAGTGCGGTAGCACTGATCACTACCGGAATGTTTGCCCAAGAGTTGCTAGACGACCCATTCCAACCGCAGCTAATCAGAATCCATTGCAGATTGCAGCACCAAATCCTCCCAGAGTTAACCAAGCCCAGCAGGCCAGGGCCGAGTCTTTGCCTTGAACGCAGTAGAAGCTGCTAACGATCCTAACGTTGTCACGGGTACATTTCTCTTAAATAATCATCTAGCTACTGTGTTATTCGATACGGGTGCCGACTATAGTTTTATCTCCACTAACTTCGTGTGTATTATTAACGTGAAACCCATCCGTACCCATGCTTGCTATGAAATAGAGGTAGCTAGTGGAGAAACCTCTAAACTTGACAAATTTGTGCCTAATGTGTGTTAACACTAGATACTCATTCTAATATAGATCTAATCCCGTTTGAAATGGGCAGCTTTGATGTAATAGGGGATGGATTGGTTATCCGGGTAGATGCAACCATTGTATGTCGTGCAAAATTCTTAGAATCCCCTTAAGTGGGGGAGAGGTATTAGAAATCAAGGCGAGAGACCCGAGTCACACAACAGATCCTAATGAGCACTACAACTGAAGTAACCAAACTAGCTGATTACAATAGTTCGTGAATTTCCCGATGTCTTTCCTGATGACATCCAGGGATTACCCGTCTCGCCAAGTCGAATTCCGAATCGATCTCATTCCTGACGCTATGCCGGTAGCAAAGACACCATATCGTTTAGCACCTTCTGAAATGCAAGAACTCGAGTCACAGTTGCAAGAGTTACAAGATAAGGGATTCATTCGACCAAGTTCATCGCCATGGGGCGCACCGATACTATTTGTAAAGAAGAAGGACGGATCTTTTCGCATGTGCATTGATTATCGTGAGTCTCAACAAGTTAACCATTAAGAATCGATATCCTTTACGCGCATCGATGATTGTTTGATCAATTGCAAGGCGCAAAGTACTTCTCAAAAATGATCTTCGATCGGGCTATCATCAGTTAAGAGTTCGTGAAGAAGACGTACCGAAAACGGCGTTTAGCACGAGATATGGGCACTTTGAGTCTTAGTGATGCCTTTTGGTCTGACGAACGCGCCCGCCGTTTTCATGGATCTCATGAACCGTGTATGTAGACCTACCTGATAAATTCATCATCGTATTCATCGACGACATCCTCATTTATTCCAAGACGAAACAGGAGCATGAAGTGCACTTGAGGAAAGCATTAGAACTTCTGAGAGCTGAAAAGTTGTACGGGAAGTTTTCAAAATGTGAATTTTGGTTGGAGGAAGTAAAGTTTTGGGCCATGTAGTTGACAAAGATGGAATCAAGGTCGACCCCAGTAAAATAGAAGCAGTAGAGAATTGGAGAAGGCCAGAGACACCGACAGAGATCAGACAGTTTCTCGGTTTAGCAGGCTACTACCGACGATTTATCGAGAACTTCTCAAAGATCGCACAACTCTTACACTGTTGACGCATAAAGATAGGAGTTTCGAATGGGGAGAGAAACAAGAAGAAGCTTTCAGAATCTTGAAAGAGAAGTTATGTAATGCCCAGTCTTAAGTCTTCCTGAAGGGACCGATGATTTTATCGTTTATTGCGACGCGTCGGGTCAAGGCTTAGGATGTGTGCGATGCAGCGAGGCAAGGTCATTGCATATGCCTCACGTCAACTGAAGATTCACGAAAAGAACTATACGACACACGATTGGAGTTGGGAGCTATCGTTTTTGCACTCAAGTGTTGGAGACATTATCTATACGGGACAAAGAGTGTGATCTACACTGACCATAAGAGCCTTCAGCATATCTTCACTCAGAAAGACCTTAATATGCGCCAGAGACGATGGCTAGAGTTGTTTAGCGACTACGATTGTGAGATTCGATATCATCCCGGAAAGGCAAATGTAGTAGCAGACGCCTTGAGTAGGAAGGAGAGAGTTAGACCAAGACGAATTAGAGCCATGAGCATTACTGTGCATAACAGTCTGAAGGATAGGGTTATTGGGGCACAAGTAGAAGCAAACAAGAAAGAGAACATTGATAAAGAAGGGCTTGGAGGCATGATAGAACGGTTTACTCAAGGGAATGATGGAGGACTGTACTTTTGTGATCGGATGTGGATACCACTGTACGGAGGACTAAGGAAACTGATAATGGATGAAGCGCACAAGGCAGGATACTCTATACACCCGGGAATAGATAAGATGTATCAAGACTTGCGAGATTTATTTTGGTGGCCAGGGATGAAGAGCGATGTGGCAGTTTATGTGAGCAAGTGTCTAACGTGTTTGAGAGTTAAAGCGGAACATAAGAAGCCAGGAGGACTACTAACACAACCAGAGCTTCCCAGCTGGAAGTGGGAGAAGATCACTATGGATTTTGTCACGAAGTTACCAAGAACGAGTAGTGGTAAAGATGCTATATGGGTGGTGGTAGATCAACTGACCAAGTCAGCGCATTTCATACCTATACGTGAAGATATTCTATGGAGCAGTATGCAGTCTGTATCTTAAAGAGATTGTAGCTAAACACGGTGTCCCTGTAAATCATTAGTGATAGGGATAGTCGATTTACCTCAGGATTTGGAGATCATTACAACGAGCTTTGGGAACGCATCGATATGAGCACAGCTACCATCCGCAGTCAGACGGACAGAGTGAGAGAACGATTCAAACACTCGAAGACATGCTAAGAGCCTGTCATAGACTTTGGAGGAAGTTGGGACACTCATCTCCCATTAGTCGAATTCTCGTATAACAACAGTTATCACGCAAGTATCGGGTGTCCACCTTATGAGGTTTTGTACGGAAGGAAATGTCGATCTCCACTCGCATGGCACGAAGTAGGAGACATGCAACTAATAGGTCCAGAGATCATCCTCGAAACTACTGAAAGAGTGCTCAAATCAAGGAGAATCTTCGAAAGCAAGAGACAGACAAAAGAAATATGCAGACAACGAAGGAAACCTTTAGAGTTTCAGGTGGTGATCGAGTAATGCTTAAAGTTTCGCCATGGAAGGGCGTGGTCAGATTCATAAAGAGGGGGAAACTAGCTCCAAGATATGTTGGACCGTTTGAGATCGTAGAGCGCATGGTGCAGTAGCCTACCGTTTGAAACTTCCCCAAGAACTAAGTAACGTACACGATGTCTTCCACGTATCGAACCTCAAGAAGTGCCTAGCCGATGAAACAACATATGTTCCTTTGAACGAGATACGAGTAGACAGTAACCTACCTTCAAGGAAGAACACCGTAGAAATTCTAGAACGAGTAGTCAAAAAGCTCAAGAGACATAAGTATACCATTGTGAAAGTTCGTTGGAACTCCCGTAGAGGTCCAGAATTCACTTGGGAACGAGAAGATCAGATGAAGCTTAAGTACGCATCTATTCGCTTAACGTATTATCTTAGTCTAGCAAGTAAACTTAAGGACTTAATTCCTAACTTGATACTTGATGCTTATTATGCAATGTGATATTTGGAAAACTCAATGTGAAGCATGCTACTTGTTACTCTTGATGCAAATACACTTAGCACTAAACATGCATCTAATACTTGTAAAACTAGTGTGCAAGCGAAGCATGAAACATGATGTGTAAATTCGAATTTCGGGACGCAATTCCTTTAAGAGTGGGGGAGAATGTAACAAGCCTTAGAAATAATTTAAATAAATCCATGATATGTTCTAGTTTCGAATATGTGCTCACATGAAGGTCTATTCACTCTTAAATCTTAAATTATAAGACGCGTCTATGGTCTATATGATAAGAATGTTAGGTTTCAAGACGTAAGCGATTGTATTCAAGAAATTCTAGTCCAAAAATGTTTTATTTAGACCCTACAATTATTAGAAACATTAATTAAGGGAAAACTATAAAAGGGTAGAAAACCCATATTTTCTACTTCTCACCATTTTTCCTCCCATCCAATCTCTCTCTCCTCTCTAAAAACACACACATACATTCACCATCTTCACCCACAAAAATTCATCATTGATTTTGAGTTGTTAAACAAGATTTCTTGCATTTTTAGCTTCCTTGGATAATCAAAACATATTTCTAGTATCGATTTTCAGGTAATGACAGCAATTTTGAGATTTTCATCAAAAAAGTTACTTTTCAAGTGTATGTTCTTGATGATTGGTCCATTTGGTGTAAAAATCGTGTTAAAAGTTAGTGGGGTTGTGTCTAAAAGTGTTTAGTAACCTTTTCGTGATCAAATTTGGGTCGTAAACATGTTTAATCTTCAAAACCCTCGTTTTGTTAGAACAGTCCCAAATTCGTCCTAAAAACACTTAAAACGAATTAGTATCCTAGAAACGAATTTAGTCTTCCAAAACGAAGTTAAGCTTCAAAACGAACTTAGCAAACAAACTTAAGTCTCAAACGAATTTAAGGTCTATCTTCGTTCAGATACACCTTACGAATTAAGGTCTATCTTCGTTCAGATACACCTTACGAATTTAATCTTCGTTCAGATACACTTACGAATTTAATCTTCGTTCAGCTACACCTACGAATTTAAACCCTATTTTCGTTAGTTGTAGAAATCAGGTTTTATACTTAGTTGTAATCCAAGTCTATCATGTACAAGGAAACCCTAATTAAGGTATAATCAAGACATATTCGATCTTGTTTATCAAAGTGCGAGTTCAAAGACGTTCATTACGAGTCTAGTGTATGAAAAACACTGTTGAGTCAAACGTTTAAAGATCTTTAGTGAACAAATCATCAGTACATCAAGGACACTTAGTGAATAAATAATCACGAGAACTAATACATGTATCCATCTATGCTCAATGGTTTGTGATTAGGTTGACATCAAGACATACTTGGATTCGAGTAGATATATTTACTATATCTGTGCTTATACCCTGTGCTTGTAGAACTACGCTTGTAGCAGATCACTGTGAGTCTTCGTAGCCCCTTTTTCTTTACTTATTTCGGGGTGAAAGGAATAACTTAAGCTTTTATACATGCGTAACTACTTTTACTACTCTTGGCTTTGACTATTGTTACATATTAGCCGGTCCTATTAAGGATTGTGTGTGCTCTATATGATACTATTAGCCGGTCCTATTGAGGATTGTGTGTGCTCTATTGATACTATTAGCCGGTCCTATTAGGGTTGTGTGTGCTCTATTGATACTATTAGCCGGTCCTATGAGGATTGTGTGTGCTCTATTGATACTATTAGCCGGTCCTATTGAGGATTGGTGTGCTCTATTGATACTATTAGCCGGTCCTATCGAGGATTGTGTGTGCTCGCTTACTTATGTGCAAGTTGGTCACTACCATACTATAATACTACTTATACTTGAGATCTATGGCGGTATAAAATGCTTTATACTACTTGTTTATACTCAAACCTACGAAATCACAACCTTGTGTTGACTCTTTTAAGTATTCCTTCAGGTAATCAGGCTAATCGTGGCTAGGAATGGTAGCATGGGACTATTAGCAGACTTCAGGATTTAGGGTTGGAGAGTTTGCATGCTTGTACTTTGGGGTTGGTGGCAATATGCCCAATCGTATCCCCTGCGGTGGGATTTCATACTTGATTGATCATCTTTGTTGAACTTGTGTGTAATAATACTACTATGCTGTTGGTTGTGAAATTGACTATTTATGTTTATTCTAAGCACTCATTTAGTATTCTATGTAACATCCATGCGTGCGCGTGGCTTTATCTTACATCCCGAGTTTTCCGCCGCGGTCGGGGTGTTACAG
>NW_025215750.1:0-16829 GCF_010389155.1 Erigeron canadensis | reverse complement strand
GGTCTTGGGGATGAGAGCCAAAAGAAGGTCTAACACTTGAGTGAATTCGGGTCATAAATGAATTACGACTTGGAGGTGTTTGTGACCTACTCGAACTCCCCATTGGGGTAGTGAATCTTTGTGCCTTAGGGATGAACCTTTGGTGGAGATTCACGACGATGGGTATACTAAACGGTTTTGTAGAAGATTGTACTTTAGTCTTAGAAAACCTGTTGATCATTACCCAACCCCTTTTTCCTTCCGAGGTGGAGACCTTTGAACAGCAACCTGATATCCGAGGTCGATTAGGACATACACTGTAAACATGACCTTTTTCATGACAAGCAAGCAAGAGAGGACCTTAGTCTTTTTCTTTGTATCTACCTATTATTGGTACTTACAGATTCACTATTGTCCACTGACTTACTTGTTTTTCTAGATCCTCATGGTCTCATTTGGTCGGTGATATCCTAGACTGACTTGGGGACTTCTTTTGAGCAGGCATTAAGATATGCTTCAAAACCTTAGTGCTTCGACATTAACAATAATTCATCTTCAGATTGACTATCCCTAGACTGCTTAGGTAAGGAGTTTGACGCAACTGACTTAATCGCTTCATATCCTAATATCAACATCCCAGACTTTATCAATCCTCTTAGGGTCAATAGATGATAACGGAAATTCTAACTCAGTGTAGACCCTACTACCTTACGAAGTGTAAAGTGAGTAATATTGTCTTTCTGACCATAAGAAGTGGACGAATCTAAGACGACACCTTTCAATTTCTCTTCCTTGGTAGGTGAGAAGAAACTCCTTAGACTCTGCTGTCTCCTCAGTCAAATTAGGCTTAGGAGTCGAGTCTTTCAATTTACCAACATCAACACTAGGTTGAAGTAGGACTTCAGGAATATGGGGTTCTACAGGAGTATATTTATTGTTGAAAGGAGGAGGCATGCTATTGTAAGAAACCTAGCAGTGTCAGAACTCTTAGATGGAGAATCCTCAAACTTTTTCATATGCATTGAAAGCTCATCATGTCTAGCAGAATCAACCTTAGCTTGTAATCCACTATTTCTATTCTAGCATCAACTAGTTCTTTCTCAATTGTAGCACACTTTTTAGCTAACAATGCATAAGCTTCACCACTTACTCTTTCTACAGCCACAACATGTTTAACTTTGTCTTTCATAGAACTAATGTCAGACTCTAAAGATTTAATCCTATCCTTTAAAAATTTTTCTCTATCAGTGACAGTTAAATCTTTTTTAATCAACCTTTTCAGAAGCAGAATCGTCTTTGTTCTCAGCAGCGTGCATCTCTCAAGAATCTTTCATGTCATCAACCTCAACCTCTTCATCAGACGGAATCAGTGTCATATACCTGAGCAGAAGATCTAAGTTCGAGCTTTGAACATTGTCATACAAATGCTCATCATTGTGGTAAACTGTGGTGTCCAAGAAATCCTCAACAGAATCTACTATCTTTGAGCCATATCATCAACTATTTCGGCCAAATAAGCATTATTGGTCTCATCCTGTGGAAGATTCCAGACATAAGAACCATCAGGTTGAGCAGCTACGATAGCCTTGTCATTGCCATTTCCAGTAGTATCATCAGTCAACAAGAGAGCTCTACTTGCATTCGGATTAAAAGGACGATTACCACCTATATCTTGACGGGTAGGGGTAACATTGACATCTCTCTTTGGTCGTTGACATTCTTTGGCAAAATGTCCAAAGCCATCGCAATTATAGCACTTAACCTTTGACTTGTCAAAGCCCTGAGTACCCCCAATAAGCTGTCTACCTGTTCGTTGCATAAACCGTTGTACTCTCCTGGTGATCATCGCCAAATTCCATTTCAGATCCATTTCTTCAACATCATCGGGATCTATTGGTCATAATCTTCATCAATGAGTGCTGGATCTGTGATCCTTCCTGCAACAAAAGCTTCATGTGCAGCACACATTGCGGCAAATACATTCATCCTTCCCTCAGCGGATTTCATATCCATGGGCATAGACTTGTAACAGCAGAAGTAGATGAAAAGTTACCAAACGTCATATTCCTGGCTTTGCATTCTCATTAGTCTTTCGAGCCTTGTAACCAGCATCAGAAGCCATGAAACCAGCAGAATCATCTCCATCCATAACACAATTAGAACTTTCTTTTGTGCCAGAAGTACCAACCCTAGAAAAGAATGCATTAACATCAGTTGTAGGATTTTTCATAGTGGCATGATAGAGAGATGGATCTTGTGTGAAGTTGTCTTGGAGATCCTTTGCCTTATCCTTCATTTCTCTGTTTCTTAATGTGGATATAACACCATCAATACGAAGAGATGCATAATCAGCTCTTTCTTGCAATCCATGACGAAACTCTTTATAAGCTTTCGGCAAACCATCCAAGAATTTATCCACTATCTCAGTAGGAGTATACCTAAGATCAAAATAGGCTAACTCAGCAAGAAGATGTTGAAATCTCAAGATAAGATCCTCAACTAGTTCGTTCTTGGTAGCATTAAAGCAATCAAATTGTTTCTTAAGCATCTTAATTCTATTTTGCTTCAATAATGGATCACCTTCACAGTGAGCTTCAATAGCATCGAACAATTGCTTTGAAGTCTTGTACTCCTATTTAGGAAACAGGTGCACTAATTCTTGAGGAATGCACATCCGAAGAGTTGAAAGAGCCTTAACTTCAACAGCATACAAAGATTTTTCTTCGCCTTTTAACTCTCCTACCTTGTAATTAGTTGTAACACCATTTACAGTAAGAGTTGGCCATTCATATCCTTCAGTGATCATAATCCACATGTTCAAATCTTCTCGTTGAATATAATCTTCAAATCGGCCTCTCCACGCCCAGAAGTCAGCCAATGAAACTAACTTCGGTGGAGAATTAGTACGTCCAACGACATGATCATGATAGACGAGGAAGCCATTGTTTAAATTCGTTTGCTGCAACTTAACGAAGATAAAATTAAGTTCGTTTGAAGGAAAGAAACGAAGATAGGATTAACTTCGTTTGAGGAAACAAACGAAGATAAAGCTAAATTCGTAAGGTGAGAATGAATGAAGATAACTTTAAATTCGTTTGAAGGAACTTAACGAAAATAAAGCTAAATACGTTTGAAGAGATTGAAACGAAGATGAGATTAAGTTCGTTTGCTAAATTCGTTTGAGAAAACAAATTTAGCGACAGTTAGGGTATCAGGAGGTTGTTTTGAGAGAAAATAATCAAACAAACGATCTCGAACCTTCGATAAGATATCGATTGGCTCTGATACCACTTGTGAGTCCCTCGGTAGCTACAGATCGCTCTCGAGATCGTCTATTATTATGTCGTGAGTGCGGAATCCTCACGAGATAACTAGTTTGATTAGTTAACGTGTATATCGCTTAATTATCAAGTAGATAATCAGCAGTATGATACTATATTCGTTTCTATAAGCTATAGAACGAACTTAGTGGTCTGGAGTACGTGTATGTCGAATATCTTCACTCAATTTAGGGTATTCATTCGTATATATATGTTTCAGATCGAACTGGGCTTGCTGGGCTTTGTTTTTACTAACTTAGCTGCCCAGCCCATGTAACGAAGTTAATCTTCGTTTGTACCAAACAAAGTTTATCTTCGTTTGCCTCTAACGAAGATATACTTTATCTTCATTAGATATAAGACTTAGTTATATTCCTTAGTGTTTCATCAACAAGGAATCCTAACACATATTATGTTTGTACTTGCATAACACACAACAAACATCATACATAACATATATATAACACCAAAACATGTAATCGATCATTACCAAAACATAAAGTCCATAATCTATCAATTACATATATAGATACGACATAAAATAACATAATGTCTTAATCTAAACGACATATCAAATCTAAGTTGTTGTTGTCACATCAACGTGCATCAACATGCCACACTGCACCAACTCATCAGTCATGGCTTTAGACCTCAACATAGCTTCTTCGAGAGTAAGAGGGCGAACTGCAGCCATGGTTGCTTTAACTTGAGGAACCAATCCGCGAAGGTACTTCTCCACACTTTTTTACTCTGGTGAAACCAAATGTGGAACCAATCTTGACAATTCAGTGAAACGGGTAGTGTAACCAGCATGGTCAGCACCTACCATCTTGAGATCAAGAAATTCTCGTTCCAATCTTTGTAACTCAATCTCTAAGCAAAACTTCCTTCGCATCATTTCCTTGAAATTATACCAAGACATTCCCTCAGCTGTTTCTTTACCTCTGATTCGCAGCTGGGTATTCCATCATGAAAAGGCATCAACAGTAAAAGAGTTTGCCACGTATCTGACCCTCTGTTCAGGTGTATACTCACTGATGCCAATCACTGCTTTCATCTTGTCCAACCACTGAACAAACTTGACAGCTCCACCCCTACCATCATAATCTTGAACACCACAGTCTTTGAGTTCTTATAAGTACATCCCTTCTTCACGCCATCTCTGGGTCTCCTTGGTACCTTTCCAACCCATATAGTCGTATACCCTCCTCAACATTCTCATAATACTCACCACCACCTTGTCCATCTTCAGCATTAGCTTGATCACCATTAGCAACTACATGTACAATGTTAGCTTCCGCGGTTCTTTGTGCTAGAACTGTGTTGACTACTTGAGTGATCATATTAATCATCTCTTGGTTGGGTTGATTCTAGGGTTGATCATTTACGAGCTCTTCAACAGCATTACCCCGACCACCTCTACGGCCTCCAACACGTCCACCTCTTCGACCACCACCACGACCACCACCGTGGCCTTCACCACGATCACCACCACGGCCACCTCTGTTCGCAGCAGTAGTGCCTCTCGTCCTCACCATTGTCCTACACACACGTAAGTAAGCCACGATAAAAAGTTAGTCAGGAAGAAACACTTGATGATGTCGATGTCACACGTTGCACTCAATTGACACGCTCGAATCTTATCTGTAAGCACCCTATTATGAGCTTGTCCTAATCATGCCATTCATATCAACATACTACTAATATAAATAAACTATAAATATTATAACCCTAAACCATCGCAGTTAAAATATGGTCCGAATCTAACACCTGCATCCGATGCACTAGCGGTGTTTGTATACAAGGTGTACTAGCGGCTAACCCTCCACTCCCCTAGTACATCTAATATAAGGTCGGATCACAATACTGGTATGTTCTCTAGGTATTGGCAGAGTATGTATACAGGGTGTACCAGCGGCTAACCCTCCACCCCACCAACACCCATTAAACAGCCCAGAGTTGCTACCACACTCTAACTACAAGTGCAATCCATGAGGTCAAAAACTGTCGCAAAACAGGAAGATAATCGCAGAACGTTGATCAGGCGTTTCCTTGCTACCTTATCTGTAATACTAGTTAGTGTCATCATTTCATCTTGCTCTAATAATAACATAAGTAATCAGTCCAACCACATCAGAATGCACGTGCACATGCACACGTAAGCACATGAACAATGACCATTAACACCATCTCATGAACACGAACACCAACACAATGCACAAGAACATAACGAAGGTGACGTTAGCACGTTAAGGATGCACATATAAATTCCTATTATATATGCTACATGAGGTACTTAGGTTATAGTCTAGGCCAATCCACATAATTCACTATAACCACGGCTTTGATACCATTCTGTAATACCCCAACTACGACGGAATATCGGGATGTCACGAAAGCACAACATGACATGGCATTACATAAAAAAAATCTAAATGAACAGGTACTTGCATTGGTACAAGCACAACAAATCGCACATGAACGTCAACACAACATGCATAAATGATCAATGTACTAGTATGTCATTACAACACTCAACCCTCAAATGGGGTGCATACAAGGCATTAAGCCTGTGAATCAAAAGTCAATCATGGAACGCTATCTAGAGCGCATATCCCTGAATAAAATCTAACAAAATATGCGCCAGTTCCTCGATCCAAAGCTCCTGCTCGTAGCTACTTCATCCATGTCTAGCCTGATCACCTGAAAAGTATACTAAAATATGTCAACACGAGATTGGTGAGTTCGTAGGTTTTTGTACGAAAGAACTAGCGATGAACATGAAAACTTGTCGATTCTTTATGAACATGAAAATTTTGTACAATATATGTAAGAGCTTAGAGTTACATACCAAATGTCTTCAACACACAAGTAAGCACACAATGACAAATAATGACCTAATGCACATACGGCCGGGACTAGTACCAGGAACGTATCCCAATGGCACTAATGAACGAATCCCATGAACACGGGCCGACTTAGTACCAAGTAATGAACATGAACAAGTAACTCTAAATGCACGGCTCAATAATCAATATATATATTGCACATGATAAAAAAAAAAGTAATCGATAAACTGTTAGAAAACATTTGTATACTTTTCACCCAAAGCACGTAAAAGTGGGGCTACGAAACTCACCTGAAAAGATGAACAAGTATAAATGACCTAGCACAATGATCTTGAACTGGAACAGTCACGATAAGCACTTGAACAGTCCAAATGTCTCACACTGCCACAAATCACACGATAAGTACTAGAACTCCAATGTACATGTTTATGTCATATACTAGTGTCTTAAGAAATGTCATTAAGTGTCATGTGGTTAAAAGTTGTTCTACTGGTTGGTTTATTATGTACTTAGCTCTTAATTATAATTACTTAATTAACTATTTCAAAGTCTAGTTATATTTTGATTAAGCATCACATAAATATTAATTTATTCATGGGAAAACAATTATGTCCAATGTTCTCGCGAGGATTAAATTTCGGCCACCAAAACAAGATTTTAGGTGCATTAATTACTAGCTCAAATGTCCAATCTATACTCCATTAATAAGCAAACTACCCACCCCCTTTAACATCTTTACCTTTAAAATGTCTTTTATGCCCTCCTAATTTGCACTACCCTATTTTTTCTCCATCACGCTCATTACACACACATACGTTCATCCGATTTCTGATTTTCTCTCCCTCCCCCCTTCTCTGATTTTCTCCCCCATAAACACCATCCACCACCGCCCCAAATACCACCATCCACCGCCGCAATCCACCTTCTATGTACATTATCCCCCATAAACACCATCCATTATCGCCCCAAAAACCACCATCAAACCACCATCCACTGCCGTCGGCTTATTTTTTTTCTTTTTCATCGCCACCGCCCCACAGACCACCATCAAACCACCGGCGTTTTTTTCTTATTCCCCGCTGCATTGCGCGGGTACAACGCTAGTTAGTATTTGACATGCTTCGGTTCACATTTCAAATCACGATTTCCGATTTTTTTTTTTTTTTTACGTTTTTTTTATTGGAGAAATAAGCCATAATTGCTGGTTAATAATAATATTGGACTACACGACCACATTAATTGTCTTGTCAGATTCTTAGCAAAACATAAATACGACCCCAACTTTCAAAAGCAGAATACGGAATACGACCTGGTTGCACTATTACGGCCTCGTTTTTAGAAAATGAATACGATGTCAACAAAATGCGACCTCGCATTTAAATACGACCCAGAGACAAAATACGACCTCGTATCGCGATTTGCGACCCGGAAGTGTTTGCTACTTTAGATTTAGATCTGGAACTTGGTCCATTACGACCCCGACGAGCTGGAGAAATTGTGCTTGTACCAATGCAAGTACCAAAACTTCAAATTAAAGGTAGGCCTCATTTCTCTACATTCGACCAACGCAGAAATTGTTCAAATGTCTCATCTCTGCGGTGTTCCTGAAAAACTGGTACACACCATCATGTACGTCCACACCACTGCCAAAAAGACACATGATTAGGTATACTAATGATCTGCATATACTCGAAACCAAATACAAGATTTGTTATTACCTCAGCATAGATTTGAAAGCTTTTAATGTGAGTATGTCATAATCATCAGTAATGAGCGTATAAGATGACCTTGAGATACACAACTGATCTGCAAGAAAACTCCAAGCATCAAGTTGGGTTCTAAAACAGGGAAGAGAGCCGGTAAGTAGTAAAATGGAGTACTCATAGTATTTGGTGCTCATGAATGTCAAGATGATAACATAGAGCAAAGACCTTTTTTTCTTACTTGGTTACCAGTTGGTCACCGAGAGTCCCTCATAACGTGACACTAACCTGCTGGCCGCTGACAAAGAAAAGAAAGCAATGTAAGACACCCGGTTGGACCTTATACAATGTATAAGAACATATTTCTTTCGTACTTGTCGACAGGCTGTCGTTTTTTGAGGCTAAATTCAATTGTTTCTCGGTGGCCTTGATTTGATGGAAGGACTACCAATAGCCGTCACATAATCAATCACATCTAAGTGACGCCAACACCAACATAAACAATTTAGTACAATACTTGAAGAGGGTTGTTACAAATACATATAAACAAAAGATAAGAACTAATATACCAGCTAATACCATCATAGATTTTAGTGCCAAAATTGTGATGCCAACTAACATACCATGTACATATTTCGATAAACAGATTTAAATGTTATCATATACAGACCTACAAACATATGTATATAACTATATTCAAATAAATATAAATCTAGGTATATATGCATATAGATAGATATACATACATATATCCATGGCTTTCTCACAATTCAACATGTAGGCTACACCCTTGTAACACCCCAACTACGGTGGAATATCCGGATGTCACGAAAGCACAGCATGACATGGCATTACATAGAAAAAAATCTAAATGAACAGGTACTTGCATTGGTACAAGCACAACAAATCGCGATCACGATTTAGCTAGTTTTTGGGTTGTAAAAGCTATAGATCTAGTTTAAAAACATAAACTTAAAAATTTGACATACTTTCTTTACCCATAACTGTTTTCTTTCTTGATTTTTTTGAAGATTAAAGTTTATAAAATAAAATGAACTTTTATATCTAAACTAAAAACGGGATTTAAGCAATAAAACTCACGATTTAGTTATGAAATCGGGTAGTAACAACCGATCTATGAACAAATTTGATGATAAAAACTTAGATCTTGGATTTTGATAAACAAAGTAGGTAGATTTCTAGAAAGATAAAATAGGCTAGTAAAGATGGGGTAGCAAAGCTTTTTGGAGAGAGAGTGGGGAGAGTTAGTAGTCTCCTAGCCTCTCAACCCAAGTTTGACTCTTTAACCGGATACGTTTGACTCACAACTTAAAGAGACTCAGCGTCCCATTTAAAATTTTAAAAGACATAAATGAATATATTTTTCGACTAGCTTTCCAACGGTTACAAATATGATTATAATTAATTATTATAATCTCATTAGTTCATTTTTAAGTATTTTCCGATTATTTGGCATTTCTACATGACAACTAATATTCCTTCGAACACAAACACTCGCACCAAATCTCTAAGTATTAAATGCACTAGAACCCGGATGAACATAAACTCGCTTCATTAATACTTAATATCTTACAAAAGCACACGTACATGCCCTAAATTGGCCAATGACGAACTATACCGACACGTACATGACTAGCCATAGAAATGACGAACGGAAAAGTACAATCGGACGGGATACTCAGATGACGATTGTCACAACCCTACAGCATAGAATCAATAAACCCCTTTCCTACTACCTGTCCAAGAAATCGTCCGCATTGACGGTCGTTCCATATTTATAGTTTTTAACATAACTATAAATGTGCCCATGAATCTCCCGTTTAGATTGTTGCATTCCCAAGAAAACCATAAATGATAATTGTTGTAGGCTAAACAGAGAAGAAATCAACTTGTATGTGATCTATATTAAAATACATACCAATAAAATTCACACTTCATTCGAAGAAAGTCCAGGTTGTCCAGCCTCTATTGCATCAAAATCCTGGTGCCTATGACATCGGCTCATCATCAATGAATAAATAAATTTTAAAAAAACACATGAATACATAGAATAATACCATAACAAAATTAACCTTTCTGAGTCACCCGAAATGTGTATGTTTGACCCTCAAGATGATTTCATTCGCTTCACATAGCCTTTGATATGATCAGAGCACAGTGTCTTCAAAGAATTGATTTCTTGAGCGCACCCATTAATTGATGAAGATGGAGTGTCAACTACGTTGGCCAGAGGTTATAAGTCATATAAGTTGTAGGTTAATATTGATGATGAAGATAGAGTTTAAAGTTGATGATTTCGACACAAACTGTATGAGGATTTTGGAAGCCAAAACATCCCCCAACGTTTTAACCTTTATCTGAATTAATCAAAATTGATACTGTTTGTATTCATCACGTGGGATATGAATGGTTGGGCTTATGTAAATGGAGCCAATCAGTCGATTGGTATACTAACTGATAATTGGGTCTGTATTCATTCATATTAATATGTTACTATTAATACACATTAACACTAACACACATAATTAACAAATACTCGTAAAATTTATAATAATTCATAGATACGTACATATTTTGTAGACAACTATGATATATAATAACATAAAATATGAAAATTTTCAAGTTTAATTTTAAAAGAAAACCCCAATAAATGGCTATGATGAGCTGAAAATTAAATAAAGCACAGATTAAATAAAAGATCAGTTATACGTATATATACCATAACAAACTCAATAAAATCCGAGTTAACAATTGGTTCATAACAACAAAAATATGTCCATCCAAAATACTAACTCTCTCATATATCTTTAGCACAATACCATTAACACAAAAACCTTTTCATCACCCAAAGCTATAAAATCGGTTTTATCTTTAGCACAATGCATGAATAACATCATTAACCTCACCATTAACATACAATCATAAGTTATCTCATAAATCATTACATTATCACACGAACTCTAATACAATGCATGAACAACCTCATTAACATCATAAGAATTATCATAAATACATAGCATCATCATTAATACAAAATCATAAATTCACTCATTAATCTCTTCATTCTATCACTTTTGTGCTAACTAAGTAACTATAACTTAACTTTATATTGTGTGTATATATATATATACCATAACAAACTCAATAAAATCCAAGTTAACAATTGCTTCATAACAACAAAAATGTTGAGATATAAATTCAAATTTACAAATTATAAGTTTGATTAATACTTGCGTGCATTTAAGAAATTAGTTTTATTTTAGCTAGATTATAACCCGCGTGAAACATGGGGGAATCATATAAAAAAAATATATTTATACATATAAAAATACTGACATAATGAAAAAAAAAACATTAAAAGTATAAGATACTGTAAGAATAAAAAATAAAATAAAATCAATTACACAAACTAACATTGAAAACATAAATACTTTTCTACATCTTCATTTGATTTGAAAAAACTACAAATTGGACATTTATTTTTTTCTTGATTACTTTCAAGTATATAAACATAGTTATAAATTTTTTTGTAAATATCTTATATTTTTATATTAGAAAGTAAATATATATTAGTCAATCATTAGAGCAAATTACACCAAGTTCATATGTACGAAATTGTATATAACACGAGATCACGATTCTAGTGACAACTTCCAAATCACATACATAAAAATATATCATTTTTGAATATCAATATCCAAATATAAATATTCTCATCTGTAAATATATTTTTGTGACACGAGCTCATGATTAAAAAGCAATTTTGATATAGAAAAAAATATCAAACTTCAAAATGATATAGATAAAAATATTTTGATCTGTAGCCTAATTATATAAATTTGCATAAAAAATACCGTACAAACTTGTAAAATCATATAACTTGAATTTAAGAGATATACATAGAGCAATTTGTAATAATATAATAATAATAATAATAAATAATAATAATAATAATAATAATAATAATAATATAATAATATATTAATATGTGAATATATCATTAAGTTTTTTTAAAAGATATACATGGATCAATTTATTATAATGATAATAAATTAAAATTAAAATAATATAATAGCCTACTTGTTAACCGATTTTTTCTTTTTTATTATTTTTTCATTTTTAATTTTTTTGTTATTATTAATGATGAATAGGATAAAATATAATTTTTAAAAGAATGCTTAAAATTAGAAAATTAATGTAAGTATGACAAATCATAAAAATACTATATGGCAATCTTCCACAATTGTCAACTAATCAAAAAATAATCCTCTCTAAGTTATATAAAGAGCTTTATCATATTTTAAAAAATATTTGATTAGAATTTTTAGTTAACCGGGTTTAATTTAGTTTAGTATATATATAACTATATAAATATAAATATTGTAGTTTGGTAGCTTGATAAATATACTACTGGTAGATGGAGTGTGCTTTGTTTTTTGATAAATATAAATATATTAAATTATACATTGAATGATTTATTTATGATGGTGTGCAGCCTGGAGGAGAAGAAGTTGTTGCTCTTCGGTGGTCTTTGTGCCAATACTCCAGAGTTATAAAGATAGAGGACTGCAGTGCGCTCTCTAGTGCGATTCCATCCTATGCATTAGCCCATATGCAACATCTCCAAGAATTGGATATATGGTCATGTGATTCAATGAAAGATGTGTTCGAAATAAAAAGGAGGGTGGTGGTTAATGATGTCAGAATTGGGGAAGGAAGTGGCGATAATAATAATAATAATAATAATAATAATAATAATAATAATAATAATAATAGTGGTGGTGGAGTCGTATCATCATCGTTAACATTAACAAATATCTTTAATTCCATCATAGCTCCCTCACATCCTCTAAGTTCAAGCTTAACCAACCTCTTACACCCTTGAGCTAAAATAGTTAACCCAATATCCGACACCAACGAGCTATAAAACCCATCAACAGTCCCACTCAACTTCAATATCTGCAAATTATCAAATGCTGCAATCGCGCGTAACACCTGATCATTACAACAATGCAAAGCAAGCTCTTGCAATGTGCTACAATTTTCTGCTACATCCAATAACCCAATCTCACTACAATTTATCACAACAAGTCTTTGCAGAGTTGGGTACACTCTACTCAAATTTCTCAACCCCAAATCTACTTCCTCGACAGCTCGTAAATTACTATTCTTTAAACAAAAAACATCTGAATCGACACAAAACGGACCAACTCACCTCCTAACGAAAAAAGGCTCGAACTTTTCGACAATTTCTCAAAACTAACAATGCCATTAACCAAATCAACATCAATAAGATTCGGAAACCGCAAAAACATCCGCCCCGAAACAACAAAACCCCAATCAAAAACCCTAATAGACCTCACTAAACTACCCTGCAAATTCAACCAGCTTTTAGAAACCATGAATTTGACTTCTTTTGAAAACTTTCTTCAAATTCAGACAGAATCCTCAACTGGGTTGCTTCTGGAATCTGAGAAATGTAATCAATTTGAGAAGAATTTGGAACTAGGGTTTCGGTTTTTTCAAATTGGGGGAAATTGGAAACGGCGGTGAAATATTCCGGTGACGGTGGGGATGAACGGCGGGGAGTAGGTGGTGGTTTCCGGTAGAAAGAACGGCGGCGAATGGTGCTGAAAACGGCGTGATCGAAAACTTTTTGTTCTTTGACCAGAGCGTTGACCATGGTGAAGAAGGAGTGTTAGGGTTTTGATTTTCAATAGAACAAGATGACATTTTGGGGGTGTTTTTTTGTTTAATTTTACATTTGATTATTTCTTAATCTATAAAGAAGGAGGGTGTATATCTTTAATTGTCGTTATGGAGGGTGATTATTCCTTAATCTATAAAGAAGGAGGGTGATTATTCCTTAGATTTGCGTAATCTAAGGAGGGTGTATATCTTTAATTGTCCCCAATTGAGAGATGTATTCCCTTTTTCCACTCTTCAAAGCCTCACCAAACTCCAACATTTAGAAATAAGATCGTGTCCTGGTATCCGAGTGATTGTCAAGAGCATGAGGAAGAAAAGATGAAACCACACCACATCCTCATCATCATCTTCTGATGTATTCCGGTCCCTCAAGTCTATCAATTACATAGTCTACCTAATCTTGAGGGTTTTTTCTTGGGTACGAATGACTTTCGATGGCCTGTATTGGATAGAGTTGTGATACTGAAATGCCCAAAAATGAGAATGTTTACAGAAGGTCACTCGAATACTCCGATGCTGAAATACGTGGAATCAGACATGGGAGAACATAGTGTGGAATGTGGCAAAATCAACAACTTGTTCCATCCTCCTCCTACAACTACTGCTGCCTTCTTGCAACAACAACAACAAGAGGCATGTTTTTATTTTTATTTTGATGATTAATACTTCTTTTTTTCAAAATACTTTATTAGTACGTAATTCTGTCAAATGTATGTCGACCTTTATGGTTTTTACTAATTTTTTTGATCATATGTATGTATCTTCCAGCAGAAGGTTCCATATGATCCAAGTTTGGATGGTTCAACCACCTCACTCCCCCCTATTTCACCAAGAACGAGGATGCCCTGGTTCTACAATCACTTGATCAAAGCTGATGTGCGAGACAGGTGGGTGGGTAATCCGAGATTTATAATTCGACACAATGAGTTGCAGCATCTTCAGAAGATTGAAAAGATGAAAATATCATGGTGTTCCGCGGTAAAGGAGATATTCGAAACATTCGAAATGAGCAGTGGTTTGAACCAGCAAACACATTCTGTTCTGGAAGTAAGAGAGATGGAATTCTCAAGGTTGTCTGATATCAAGTGTTTATGGAAGAGCAAACAGTGGACAGTATTGAAGTTTCCAAACCTAACAAGACTATCTATTGTTGGTTGTTATAGTTAAAACATGTATTACTATTTCCATGGTTGGTAGTTTATTGCAACTCCAAGAGCTAGTTATAAGCTACTGCGGAGAAATGGAGATAATCGTGGTGGAAGATGAAAAGAAGATGAAGATGAAAATGATGAAGAAGACAACAAAACAACGATAGAAAAGAAGATGAAGATGAGATGGAAAGACTCAACGGGACCACAAAAAGATGAAAGGGAACATGATGATGACAGAAAGAGAACGAGGTGGAGTTTCCTTGTCTAAGATCACTAACCCTTCGTGACCTTTGGAGTCTCAAGGGCTTTTGCTTAGGGATGGAGACTATTCATTGGCCATCATTAGATACCCTGGAAATAAGAGATTGTCCAAATAACAACTTTTACCAATGGAAAATCTACTACTCCAAAACTCAGATTAATAGACACAAATTTTGGGTTGTGTGATGCAACGGAAGGGGTCAACTCCTTTATACGGACAAATTGAAGAGGTTAGTGGTGTTCAGCTCTCTATATTGTTTTAACGTATTCTTGAAATGCTCTTAAAAGTTCGGTCTTTTTTAATGAAACAAATTCTTGAAAATTGTTACAGGGATACGAATTTGAGTGAGTAAGAAGCCAAAACAAGATGCAGTACTATTTAGTGGTATGTACTTTTGAAGCCATTTTCTCAATCGAATAAACTATTTCTGATGAGAATCTTAGACACACCAACACTTCTAGTTAACAGCACGAGGACCTGATTTTTCTAACCAAATCTGGTAACAAACTGAATCTAGCTTTTTGGCATTAACCAGATGCTAAATCCGCTCACTTTTCTTGTGTAAAGACTGATTTCCGACATTCACTCGCACTTTTAGTGGCTTGCCAAACCGAAAAAAAGTTATAGTGTAGATTAGCACGACTTCTTATGGACCTAAAATTTCAATTATTTCTTCCTCACAATATACGTATTTCTTTAGCCTAAAAACATGCAGCCAAGTTAGTTCCAAAAAGATATCATTGGTTTCGGCGGTCGAACACGTCTTTAGGTGAGCTTTGGTATATTAAATTCCGAAAGTCGGGGTTATGAAAGTATGTTGTATTTAGAATGGAACCATTGAGTTTTAGAATGGAACCCCATGTGAGCTTATCCGTCGGCCCAAGTTGTGTAGTAGGCACTGATTTCGGTTACTTGCACGAGTCCATATATATTATTTGTGCATACTTACTGTAAACATACAATCAATATATTAGTTTCTAGTAGTAACCATCTTTAGGTAAAATGGTATCGAATCTGTATAATTATGGATTATTCTTAAAAACAGTCGTCATTCAACCTTGGTGAGGAGTATTGCTAACAGTTAAACCAATGATCTCCTATTCTTTTTTTAAAGTTTGGTTGTGAAGAGTCATCATTTAATGTGCACAAAACGCAATCAGTGAGCACACAGACACTCTTTTTAGCTCCTAGCTTGTAGCTCTTTTTGCCAATAGCCATTTTTGGCAGATTTTGCACCGGTTTCAGCCTTCGGGTTGTTTTTGCAACTTATCTACTCACAAATATTACAGCATTTTTAGCATGATTGAACATGTCGTTAGATGAGCGTTTGGTGTATTTATTCCCACCAGAGACAAGGATTTGATTTATTAGAAAGGGAAATTTTGGGAGATGGATTAGTTGGTTTATGTCGTCATTTGGTGACTTAATTACCTCTTACATGATTGTTCTAGTTTGAGTGATGCTACTACCCTATCCCAAATAACATTCCACTAATTTTTGATTTACAATATATAGCAGACCCGGGTAAAGATCCATCGATTTGAACTGTTAGTTGGATCTTGAACAGAGGAAGATCCATCACTTAATCGGGCAGAGCCAGATTTGATTAGTTGAGTCAAGATGGATCGTTTGAACTGCATTTTTTTCCCTATCTGACATTTTCTTTTGATAACATGTCTATCGATATCAATGTGCTTCATTTGATCAGGGCTTTGTTTGTTGATGACATGTTATCCACAACAACCACCCCCAAATGAGCATCCCAATTGATCTTCAATATTCAAAATATTATATATATATTACTCTTCAGACCATGTGTGTGTCAAGGGAGGGGT
>NW_025215749.1:0-17103 GCF_010389155.1 Erigeron canadensis | reverse complement strand
TTTCCATTTTCAGTCAGACAAATCTATATACATTTGTAAACAATATAAAAGTATATCTATAGTAGAAAAATTGATATATATATATAATATACATCAATTTCTAAAATTAGGGGAGACTTATTTAAGAACCCATTTTTTTGTAGAACCTTAGACCTCTTAATTATGCATGTATGATCATATGTTTTTTTTATTCATTCACATATGAACATTAAAATTAATACATGTTGTATAAGAAAGTTTTTTTCAAACCTTATATTACACATTTGTTACATGTGAACGAAAGTTCACAAAAGACTATTTTGAAGGTTTTTTAAAAAGTTTCTTTTACGACATACATTTTTTATATTATTTCACGTGATGAATAAAAAACCTATGAACAAATATATTATTTAGGAGTTCTTATGGTTGTTTTAAAAAAAAAATATTCAAAATAAGGAAACTAAAGATATAAATTGATATTACGTTTGTTGTTGGAAATATGTGTAGAATAACGCTATACAAGGGATATTGCATTCTCAAATCATGTCATCCTACATTCCATGAACTTCGTACACTTACTTTGAAACACGGTAGAGAAGTAGAAGTGGTGTTTGACATAGAGAGTGCAAGTCGTGGAGAATTGTCGACTTCTCAAAACAATCATGATCAACTACTTCCCTCCCTGAGGTTTTAGATTTGAGTGGTATGGACAACATGAGTCATGTGTGGAAGTGCAATTGGAACCATTCTTCATTCTTCACCCACCAAAATCCTTATGCCAAACCTCACAAAAATAATTTAATAGATGCGGAAGCATTAATATTTGTTTTCGCCCTTATGTTCAAATTTCTCTCCAACGTAGCATGTCGAAATAGAAGATTGTGATGGAGTTATGGAAGAAATTGTTTCTAGCAGAGATGATGAAGATGAAGCAGCGACTACATCTACTTTCCAACCACGATGTTACATCTTTTCGCCTACTTAACATGCTCCACCTCCAATCCCTAAAGTCTACAACATATTGGCGGGTGTCGGTAATCATTCCAGGTATATTTTTTTTTTTTTAGTCTAAAAGAAATCCTAAAGAAGCCAATAAAATATACTCGTACCCCACTAAATTGGAACGATAAATATTTACAAATTAATCACGCCTTTTTTAATCTCAAATATCTTAAAAGTTTGCGAATTTTTAATTTTCTTTTAAATTTAAATTAAAACTTTATTATAACTTTATATGCGTTGTTACCTTCACTTGATTTTTTAATAATGGCATTTATCTTAATCTCACTTTAAACCTGAAACCAGTACTTTCAAAAACCCATATTAATCTACCCCATAAATATGGGGAAGTTAGACTCAAACTCTCGTGAATCCTTCTAAAGTCCAATATCTACCACGGGTCACCAACCCCATATGTGTTTAACCTTCACTTTTAATTTCTGTCTCGTTAATTTCTTTGACTTTGGAAAATTCAAATCACTTTCGAGCATTCGTTAAAGTACATAGAGCTTAGCATATCTATGTGAATTTATTAACGTATGTTTATGACATAAATAATAATTAAAACTTTTTATAAACATTAGTCAATATTTCCCATTTATATAACTATCTTATTTTATTAAAACGTAACTTTTAAAAATTCAAGTTTTATTAATTTTAATAGTTGTAAAGAGCACTCCTAATGGGCGTCTCCAATACATTCCAATACACTACCACATCAGCGTTACATCAAAAAAACCTCTTACAATACATTTTCCCCAATTCACACCAATACATTCCAATACATTCCAACATAATTATTTTCAAACTTTAAATAATAAAACCACAAATATAGTATTAAAATAAATACATAATATTATATTAAATCCTAAAAATACCATTTTTTAAATTAAAAAACTAGTACAACACATTAAAAAAAATCATTGCAATGCATTTAAAAAATAAAACAATCCTAAAAATGATTAAATGCAATAGCTTTAGCCTCTCCTCGAAAGTTCCTCATGGTAAGTTACGTGGTTGATTAACGAATCCTCTTCAAAAGAGGTTATGGCATTTCGTGAATCATCAACAATCATGTTATGCAATATAACATACGCATACATGGTTCGCCGAATCTTATTAACGCTCATGGCTTTTGCCAGTGCCTGAAGTATCTCCCAACGACCTTGAAAGACTCCGAATGTCCGCTCAACATCTTTTCGACAACTTTCTTGGTACTTCTTAAATATTTCCTTTTCTCGTCTTGTGGGCATGTGAAGGATTTCACAAGCTTGGACCACTCTGGATAAATGCCGTCAGCGAGGCAATACGCCTTCTTATACTCGGTCCCGTTCACGGTAAATGAAGTATGGGGAGCCTTAACCTCAGTTATTTCCCTATATTTAATAAATATGTAAGAATTTAGAAATTTGCAATTAAAGCGAGAAATTCTATTTAAAAAAAAAACTAAATAGATTCGACTAATTGATGACGTTTATGTCGTTGTTTGATCCTACGGTGCCAAAATATGCATGCCATATCCATATATCATAAGATGTAATCGCTTTAAGCATGATGGTTGGACGTCTTTTATCACCAAGAGTGTATTGGCCTTGTCATGCTTTTGGCCAATTTTATAAAAGACTAGAGTGCAGTCCCACGACCAAGTAAAAATGATATATGTTTTTGAGATTCCATCTAAATAGTGAGTGTCAAACATGAGAATTATCTAGTATTTCATATATATATATATAGGGGGATGGGAATATAAGGCTGTCGGGTATCTAAGCTTAGGTGTGGAACACTCACATATTGTTTTTTAATCCATAAAAATCATGGGGGCCCATGCATTTATTCATTAAACAGAAATAATAAAATATTATTATGTGAGGGGTTCTACGCCTAAGCTTAGGTGTCGGACAACCTTATATTCCCTTTTCTATATATATATATATATATAGATTCTACTCATCCCTGTATATATAAAAGCAATACTGTTAATGATGGATCACTATATGTAGCAGGGTCAAGACACTTGCATACACATTTAGTAAGGTGTGACTATATATAAACTTCTAATCTTTTCCAATTGGCCGATCGTTAGGATGTAGATGTTTCAAAGTTCAAATAATCAAACAAGTATGTGAACCAAACCAGGACCATAAATAATAGGTCGAAGTTCTTATGTTACAGTTCGAGTATCCTCAGGAACAGTTGCATAAACAACTAACTAGCGGTGACTATAATCTTTTAAACTTCTTCTCCGATAAGTCGGTTGTTGGGATCTGGATGGTTCACATGATGGTTTTGTATTTGGGCTGGTAATATAATCCTTGTTCGGGATGCCGCACCTGAACAACCAAATAAAAATGTTTGAGTATTTATTAAAATTGTTTTCAAGAATTACCTTGAGATAGGTGATACATATATCCATAGTGCATTTCATGATAAATATAACATCCATCGGCCGATATAATGCGAAACCCGTAAAGATATGTCAGTTTTAAACCGGTGGGAAACATGTCGTGTCTAAATTGTAATGTGTATCGTTCTTTCAGAATAAAGGCCACCAGAATTAGCACACAAAACCATGAGGGATAAGTGTTTGTACACTTAATGCAGGACGGGCTGATATACTTTAGGTTAGACTATGTTTATCACGTGAGCTCTATATAAAGTGACATTTAAGACCGAAAGTTAAAAATGGCGGTGTTTACCTCTCTAGGGTGACAATAGTTCTTTGAGGCCGATTTCAAGATCAACCTGAAATGACACGGGTTCAAAGAAGCAACCAAAATACATCTTAGGCCCTAAACCCAATTGTTTGTTTAAAGGGAAGGGGATAGTACTATATTTTAGGACAAAACCTAACCTTTGGATGCTCCCTTATGACAATTTTCTTTATCAGAAACATTGTCACCAACTTGCTTCATTCATCACCCAACCGCTGTCAATAATCTCCAACTGTTCTGAAATAACTTAACCAGCGACTCCCTTTGACATCTGCTACATTCTCCACCAAATTTCCAATTAAGACATCTCTTCCCATATCAACTTCCTGTGTTCATCCTACACACAAATGCATAACAAATACATAAATAGATCAACACCAATCAAATCAAATCAAACACAAAATATTATATATATATATATAAATCTTTTCAACTATACATATTCCGCTATGAAATCTACTGAACCCCGAACAACAATATAAGTAAATTAAAGAATGAATAGATTATATTATATTTTCTGTATAATAAAAGCGAAGACATCAAAAGAAATTGACATGATTTTGAAATAAAAAATAAATCAGGATTTTGAAATCATATGAAATAAAAAATAAATGAAGATGAAATTATTTGGTGCAGAGAGAGTAATGGCGTTAGTGAAACCTTAATTTGTCTATTAAATCTAATATTTGATATCCCTATATGTTTTCAATATAAGGTGGGCTATGACCTATGGGGGATCCAAAATATAAATTGATTTGGGCTTCATTATAACATCAGGTATGAAATGTCAAAAACAATTATAACATATAGATAAGTTTGTGCTCGACTAATTGACTTATATAGATTTACGAAGGTATTGACACAAGTGACTCATCAACACCTAGCTACAAAAACTTTTACTGCCTTCTCTTGTAAACGACTTGTGTCATCTATAGAACAAAAACTAATTTATACTCACTCGATGAAAAAGTATTTTACTTTGAGAAGTCAAAATACTTCCGATCTTCAACATGACCAGTCACCATAATAGATGTTAGGTCAAAAATCAACTAAGTATGATTTGTTCAAAATAGTTGAGGCTCAGTGAAGAAAGCTTGCTCAGGATTCTGAAGTCATTCAGAATAAAGCTCACCGAAGCTTCAGTTCAGATTCAGAATCAACTTATACTGAAGACGTTCAGACTGAAGTCAAAGACTGAAGACTGAAGAAGAAGATCATCTCAAAAGCAGAGCTCAGAGAAGATCTTACCTGAATTTGAATCTGAAGAGGCTCAGTGAAAAAGTACTTACAACACTTTTTCACTGATTACGAGGAAAGTCTTTTTGCAGCTTTAACTACCTTTACCCGGTTTATTACTCTCAACCTGGGATTGGGAAAGTTTTAGCAAAAGGTTGGGAATAAAGTATGACAAGTCACATCAAAGAAACTTACATACTTTACCTTAAACAAGCATGTTATCGATTTGTCCCACAAATCCATAAATGCATCCAACCATATTTTGTACGGCATATTGCCATGTCATCAAGACATGTTTGCCTATAAATATAAGACTTCTCACACTTGCAAAAATGCTTGGAACTTTGGCAATTGCAACGTGTGATATTACTCTAAGTATTCTTACGAGTAATTCCTTGTCGCATAGATCATTTGTATTTCTGGGGTTGTTTAGATACTTTCACAAGTGTGATTATCTTTGTTCCGCAACAACTCTTGTATTTTGTTTATAGCAATAAATAAAATACATTGAAAAATACATCTCGACTCATTGCCATAATACTTGATTATATTAGTAATTTATATAGTTTCAAAGCAATCGTACTTTATTATTCTTATCCATTATCTGGATCGTAATTCTAACTAGTTTTATCTAGTTTCGATTTACTTGTCAGTCGGGTTTCTTGATATAACTTGTGATTATTATTGTCTAACCTTATATCTTGTTATATCTTGATCTCTTGTACATCTTTTAGGTGGACTTACATTTGGTATCAGAGCCTCCCAGGTTAAATCATTAAATTGTTATACCTGTTTTGATCCTACAAGATGTCTGGAACCGAACAACCGAATCCTAACCCAAATGTCAATATGAATCAAAATCCTCCACCTCCACCACCAGTTCAACCCAGTGTTCATGTTCACTTTCCAAATAATCCGGTACCTAAATTTAATGGAAATAGTGACACATTTATTACTTAGAAGGCATGTATGCTCAAGTACATCGCTGGAGTTGAAAGACACTTGACCACCATTCTTGTAGAAGGTCCTTATGTTCCCATGAATGCATCAACTGTTGTTTTTAACCAAAATGGGACTCCTAGGTTAACACCCAAAGAGAAAGATCATTGGTCAGAGGAAGACCATCGTTTGGCTGACCTAGATTCCAAATTACAAAACATGATTCTCTTTGCTGTCCCAGAAAGTTTGAAACCCACTCTTGTTTTACTTGATAATTCTAAGTTGATGTGGGAAGAATTGCTAACACAGTTTGAAGGAACAAAGGAAACTATCACTACAAGAAAAGTTTCTTTGAATAAAAAATATGAAGCATTTTTTGCATTACCAATGAATCTCTAACTGAAACATATCTTAGGTTTACAAATTTGGTTAATCAATTAAAAGCTCTTGGTGTCACTAAAGACAGAAATTTGCTTGAAAAATTTTGTGATATTTTGCCTTCGAAATGGGAAAATTTGATCATGGTGTTAAGACAAGGCAACACCCTTCAAAGCCACACTTTGGCCTCTTTGTATGGTGCGTTCAGATTTACTGAGGAAAACAAAGCAGAAAGAGCAGTGGTTGAGCAAGATGCAAAGAATCATTCATCTACCAAGTCAGCTCTGGTTCATTATTCTGAACCTCAAGATACTGCCCTACTATCTTCTGAGAGTGATCAGTCTGACTCTGTGAAGAAGATAGTAGCTGAACTAATGAAAGTTGGTATTTCTGATTATGCATCACATGAATGTGATGAGGATGATGATGATGATTTGGTTGCTATGATTGCCAAAACCTTTAATCGTTTTAAATTTAAATCCAAAAGAAATGGCAAACATTTTTCCTCAAACAACACTGTTGATAAGTCCAATCTTGAATGTTTTAAATGTGGAAAGAAAGGACATTTTATGAAGGAATGCAGATCATCACAACCTTCCTCATCACACACTGCCCCTAACCACTCTATCTTTTAGAAGCCAGATGATGGGTACAAAGCCAAGTACAAGAAGCTGAAAGCCCACATGGCAATGATGTCTCAAGAGGAATCCAACAAGAATAGCTGTATGGTGGCAGACACTGAAAAATGGGAGGATTCTGACGTGTCATCGGATGATGAAGAAGAAGTAAGGGATATGTGTTTCATGGCTCGTGAAGATCCTAGTCATGTTGTTAAGTCTGATGTGGAATCTGGTCGTTGGGTGGATATATGATGAAAAAGGTTAGTGAGTTTGGTTTTGAGAATGATGAAGGACTAAAACTGGATCTTTTAGTTCGAATTGAGGCCGACATATCATATGTTGAGACTGTGCGTTCAGAAAGCATTAAAAATTTTGAAATAAACTCTACTGAACTGAACGCTAGTCAGGCCAGATTGAAAGAACTAAAAGATGTTCAGTTGGCCTTGAAAAGTTATCAGTCAATGGTTTCTAAACTTGAATTGGAAAAGGAAGAGCTGAAAATCATTTTAGAAAAAGAACAAAAAATAATTAAATCTTGGATGAAGTCACCTTTTCCTGAAGCTGCCATTAAGAAAACTTTTGAAAACCAAAGAATCGCCTATGGCACTGGTGATCTTCATCTTGCTTCTGTAATAACTGATCTGGATGCTCTTCCAAAAGAAATGAGACCAGAAATTGTTTTTAAAGATCTTGGAAAATTAAAACTGATAACTGATCAAGCTTAGGAACAACCTGAGGGCAAATCTGAAGCATGTCAGATCAGTGCTTCTGACAAGAAAGCTAAATCCAAGAAGCCTTCCCCTCAGTCTTCAAATCAGGTTCCCAAGAACCAGAAAAAGAAGAAGAATGTCATCCCTGCTGAGCCTTCTACCTTAGATTCTGGTAGAGCTCAGGTGTCTAATCAAGAGTCTATTTTGTTAAGAATTGAAAGTCAATTTCAAAATTTAGCTAGGCAAGTGCAGAGCTATAATGCACGATTAAAAAATGTTGAAAGCACAACCCAAAATTCCAAACAAAACCCGAAACCTTTTTCAAAGAAAATTAAACAAGAAAAGCAAAAATCTGAGAAGAAAAAGGTTTCTGAAGTCGTTAAACCAACTGTTTTTGTGTCATCTGAAATTATGACTGAAATTCCTTTGATCCATCTGTTCCTCATATACCAAAGAAATCTGAGGCTGTTCAGGGAAAGTCCAGTGACCCATCAAAAGATGGGTTCCCAAAAAGAACTAATCTTTGTGTATGTGCAGGGTGACTGCAAAAAGAACACTTGGTTTCTTGACAGTGCTGCTGGCAGAACCATGATTGGTCACAAATCCCTGCTAGAGGAATATAGGGTGCAAGAGGGGCCCTCAATAACTTTTGGTAATGACGATCATGGACAGACTGAAGGATATGGTGTTGTGAATAACGGTCAGGTCAAATTCACAAAAGTTGCATATGTGAATGGTTTGAAATATAACCTGATCAGTGTCAGCCAACTTTGTGATGATGGCTTCAAGGTTTTATTTGATATTTCACATGGCACCATATTCAACAGAGATTGGAAGGTAGTAATGATTGCTCCCAGAAAAGGAAACATTTATGTAGTAGACATGAACAGTGCTACTTCTGAACAATGTTTCTATACAAAGGCTGATGAGGACACCAACTGGTTGTGGCACAAAAGGTTATCCCATCTCAATTTCAAAAATATAAATAAGTTGTCAAGAAAACAACTTGCTGATGGGATACCAGCCATGTCTTTCAACAAAGACAAGCCATGTCCGGGGTGTGAAATGGGAAAGAAGAAGAGAGCATCCTTTAAGACCAAGCAAAATTTCAGCATCACTGAACCACTTCATATGTTACATATGGATCTCTTTGGTCCTATGAATATTCAGACAAGAGCGGGGAAGAAGTACACTTTAGTTGTAGTCGATGAATATTCAAGATATTGTTGGGTAATCTTCCTCAGAAACAAAAGTGAAGCTGCTGCTGAAATAATTGCCCTCATCAAACAAATTGAACTCAAGCACAAGCGAAAAGTACGTCAGCTCAGAAGTGACAATGGCACTGAATTCAGAAACTCCACTCTGGAAACCTTCTGCACTGACACTGGGATATCTCAGAATTTCTCTTCAGCACATACTCCAGAGCAAAATGGTGTTGTAGAAAGAAAGAATCGAACGCTGATAGAAGCTGCCAGAAGTATGTTGAATGAATCAGGTCTTCTAAAATGTTTTTGGCAGAAGCTATTGCAACTGCTTGCTACACCCAGAATCGTTCCATTTATGTCAAAAGACATAAGAAGACTGCCTATGAAGTACTCAGAAATAGAAAGCCTAATATTGGATATTTTCATGTTTTTGGATGTCCAGTATATATTCTGAATGATTCCAGTAAATTGGGCAAATTTGATGCCAAAGCTGATGAAGGTTACTTCCTAGGTTATTCAACAATTCGCAAGGCCTTTAGAGTCTATAACAAAAGACTTGAAAAGGTTGATGAGTCAATTCATGTTACCTTTGATGAATCAAATTCTGCAATCTTTAATAAACCAGTCTCTGAACCACCTTCAGAAAGTCCTTTCAGTTTCGGTGATTCTGATCTAAATGACAAATCTGATCAGTCACCTGAACATGTTTCTGTTCAATCCAGTTCAGAACCAACTACAAATCAGCAAAGTAACATTCCATTTTATCCTTCAGTCACATTCAAACTACCTACTGAATTGACTATTGGATCAGATGTGCGTGCTGCTCCTCAGATATCAGTATCCCTGAAATACCTCAGAACGAAGAATTTCATGATGCAAATCATGATTTACAAGATGATGAAGATAATGAAACCGAAATAGTTTATTCTGATCCATCTCCTGAAGTAGACAGAGGAGTTCTTGCACTGATATTATTATTCATCCTGGTCATTACTCTAAATGGACCCGCTCACATCCAATTGATCAAGTGATTGGAGATCCAAGTAGAAGGGTTCAGACCAGAAGAGCCACAAGCGATCAATGCTTATATGTCAGCTTCTTGTCACTGATAGAACCGAAGAAGGTTGACGAGGCTTTAAAAGATCCAAGTTGGGTTGAAGCCATGCAAAAAGAGCTCAACCAATTTGAAAGGAACAATGTTTGGGAGCTTGTTCCATGTCCCCCCAATCTGAAGAAAGAACCAATTGGGACAAGATGGGTCTTTCGAAACAAGGTAGATGAAGATGGTCATGTAATCAGAAACAAGGCCAGACTTGTTGCAAAGGGCTATGTACAAGAAGAAGGAGTTGATTTTGATGAGACTTTTGCACCAGTGGCCAGACTTGAAGCTATCAGAATATTCTTAGCATTTGCAGCTCATCATGAGTTCAAAGTCTACCAAAGGGATGTCAAAAGTGCATTCCTGAATGGAGAGCTAGAAGAAGTTGTGTATGTGTATCAGCCACCAGGGTTGGAAAGCAAAGAAAAACCTCACTGGGTGTATCGACTGAACAAAGCATTGTATGGTCTGAGACAAGCACCTAGAGCCTGATATGATACCTAACTCGACATCTTTTAGATAATGGTTTTCGTAGAGGCGCTATAGATAACACTTTATTTATCTTGCATGAGAAAAGTGATATCTTACTTGTACAAGTATATGTTGATGATATTGTGTTTGGGTCTACAAATGAAAAATTGTGTGACAAGTTTTCAAAAGTTATGTCTTTGAGTATGAAATGAGTATGATGGGTGAATTGACATATTTTCTGGGTCTTCAAGTGAAACAAACCAGTGATGGTGTTTTTATTAATCAAGAAAAATATGTCAAAAATTTATTAAAGAAATATCAATTTGATTCAGTCTCATCTAAAGATACTCCAGTTTCTGCACTATTAACATTGGACTCAGATCCTAATGGAAAACCTGTCGATCCCACAAAGTATCGTGGTATGGTGGGATCATTAATGTACTTAACTGCAAGTAGACCAGACATAATGTTTGCAACATGTCTTTGTGCACGATTTCAATCTGATCCCAGAGAAGCACACCAGAATGCAGTAAAAAGAATCTTTCGATACCTGAAAGGTGTCCCCAGACTAGGTCTTTGGTATCCCAAAGGCTCAAGTCTAGATCTCATGGGCTATTCAGATTCTGATCATGCAGGTTGTAAGATAGATAGGAAAAGCACCATAGGTGGGTGTCATTTTCTTGGTGGCAAATTAGTTAGTTGGACAAGCAAGAAGCAGACTGCAGTATCATTATCAACTGCTGAGGCTGAATACATTTCTGCAGCAAGTTTTTGTGCTCAGATTTTATGGATGAAGAATCAACTAACTGATTATGGTGTTAAGTATACAAGAACACCAAATTTTGTGATAACACAAGTGCCATTGCAATATCTCATAATCCTGTCATGCACTCTAAAACCAAGCATATTGATCTCAGGTACCATTTCATTCGTGATCATATTTTAAAAGGTGATATTGAAATACATTTATTCCCACTGATAAACAACTGGCTGATGTGTTTACAAAACCTTTAGATGTCAAAACTTTCAAACATCTCATCAGTGAGTTAGGAATGCTAAATCCTATGTAGCAATTCAAGGGGAATAGACAAAAATGTTTTTACAAGAAAAAGAAATTTTTCTGAGGGGGAATTTTTGCCTCAGAAAATACTTTGTCTGAAATGTTTCAGAAACTGAAGGACTTCAGAATTTCTAGAATATGAGAAGGTTCAGATTGCACTTCCTTAACCTTTCTCAGAACCTTAAATTATTCAATCTGAAGTTCATCTAAACATTTTATTATACAATGGATACCTAGCTGGCAAGTGGACACGTGATTTTTACTGTTCCAGGATACCTTTTTGCTGATGTGTCATACCACTTGCGCCGTAAAGAGAAATGATCATTGCTTTTGCATTAAAAATGGTTGAATTTTTCTCGAAAAAGTGGGTCATGGCCGTTGTTGCATTAAATGCGGACGTGTCACCAAAAAAATTATTTCGGACTTCAAACCCGATCAAAATTACTTTCAATAAATATCATTATATTTTATTGGGTTTGAATTTCAAAATTCTTTTATTTATTTTCAGCGGAAAATCCTTTTGTATTCCTTTGAAAATATAAAACCTTTTTCCAAAATCATTCCATCATTTATTTCATTTTTCATTTACTCCCAATCATATCTTTCTCTCATTCTCTCAAACATTCAACATTCTTTCATTTCTTTCATAACTTCAAACCCTAATTTTCCTAAACACATTTTCATCTCCTTTCTTTCTTTCATTCTATCTATATTCAATGGCTACATCATCGACTGTCAAAGAACCCAAAACTCTTATCGCTTTTGAATACTCACCACCCAAATCTGCAATAAAGCCTAGTTCTCAGTGGCCAAAGGATTTTGAATCCAAAACCATTCGGTTCAATATGAACAACTTTAAGGCAGCCTTAAATGCCAAATCTGAAGGGCTAATGGGCAGAATAAACGCGTTTCTTCAACGCTGTCCCATCTCCTACGCTCTAACTGCTGATCCAGAGCGTTTATATCATCGTTATTTGTTAGAATTTTGGTATACGTCAAAAGTTGCCAAGGATGAGAAGTCGATAGCATTCACGCTGAAGGAAGGTACGGTGAAGTGCGTATTAACGCTTGATGGTTTCAGGGAGGCACTCAGGTTAAAGTATTTGCCTCCCAACACCCCATATACGAAAAGACAAAAAGGGGTTAATTTCAGAGAAGTTTTGCTTGCTACCGGCCACAACTAGATTCTTGATGATGATGGCAACTTGAAGACATCTGGCCACATCTTTATTGCTGGTTTCAAAGGGTGCTGGAGATATTTCTGGACGCAAATTGTGGAGTGTCTTGGAGGGAATAGTGGAGGACTGGATCAAATTTCGTTGATCCAAGTCGAGATGGGCTATTATCTTTGGCATGGGATGAAGGTGGACTTTGCTGAGATGCTGTTTGCTCAGCTGTTGACTAAGTTGAAGGGGAAGAGGAGCATTCATATTGCCTTCCCTAGATTTTTGAGTGTATGCTTTCTTTGCAAAGATCTCTCGAAGCTGACTGAGTCTGAGGACGAACCTGAACTGTCCCCTGCAATGCTTCAGGTACTTGGTAACAATGTTAAAACTGACGCAGCACGACCGGCTGGCTCAGAAAGATCACTGGGCGGGTCACAAAAGAATGTGAGACCCACCAGTCGATCTAGTGGCAATTTGTTACACTTGTTTAAACCCAAAACAAGTTCTACCCTGCCACCTTCATCTTCCATTGACCAACCTGAGGATCTCCCAAAAGATTCCTCAGGATCTCCAAAGGTTTATTAAAACTGCGTCCTTTTAGGCCATCCTTACAACCTAAGGATACTAGTACCCAAGCTCAGCCTTCTGAAACCTCCAAACAGGTTTCAGAAGAAAGTCAAATGGGAAACCTACAAGCAACCATCTCCAAAACTTCTTTAGGAGGAGATGGTGAAGATATTGGTGTGTCAGCCCAACACACATTAGAAGTTGAGTCGAGTCTGCGGCCAATGAAGAGACTCTTGGATCCAGCATAAGGGTTACTGAGGCACAAATGGTATCGTCTGAAGTTGTTCCAATTCTGACTAGTAAAGATGCACCTGCTGAAGTAGCTGCTGAACTGGGTGCTGGCTTGGATTCTGGGAATCAAGACCAGAGCATATTTGACCAGATTGTAAATATCTGGGATGACGATGAGCTTCCTGAGGGAAACCTCGAAGATTTTGTGTTCGATGAAGACTTGTTGAGGGAGAATCTTTCAGATTCAGAGCCAACCCTCAATCCTGTTGAAGAACCCTTGTCACCACCTCTTTTGGAACAACAACAACAACAACAACAAAACGTTATAGATCTTGATCCACCTTATCAACCACCACCAATTTCTCATCAACATCCTTTGTTTCCACAAGGCACAACTCCAGCCTATGTTAC
This sequence comes from Erigeron canadensis, assembly GCF_010389155.1. NCBI lineage: Eukaryota > Viridiplantae > Streptophyta > Magnoliopsida > Asterales > Asteraceae > Erigeron > Erigeron canadensis. Next base: position 3,321 of record NW_025215749.1, on the reverse strand, counting down.
ATCTGCCGTTTTTCAACCACCTCTTCAATTCCTTCACCCTCAAATCCATGTTGTTCCACCAAGGAGAACGTATGATCTGCCAGGAGATCAAGAAAAGGAACTGGATTCTGAGACCGAGTCTGATGGTCCTTCAGAAAGAATTTTGGAAAGAACTCTGGCAAGCATCAGGACAACTCCCTTTGTTGCTTCAGCTTCCACTTCGTCTGTTGCACCTCTGAGCATGGAAGCTCAGCTAGAGAAGTCACAAACTGAAGTCCAAAACCTTCTCATTCAGGTTGAGGGCTTATCTAAATTCTAGCTGCCAACACCAAGTCTCTGGCCGAATTGAAGGGTGCCCAGGTTACTATGGGTACTGAATTTACAAGGATTGTAGTTAATGAGAGCTTGGTGGTTGGGAAGTTACATGAATTGGTGTCATCATGTAATGGTTTGAGTAGGGCAATTGGTGAAGCCTTCAAGTTGACCAACAGGGATGTGCAGAGTTCAGTTGTTGCAAATCTGCAATCCTGGATATACTTATGATACAAAACTCTTTCTTGGCACTTGAAAAAGAAGTTGGTGAGTTAGTTAAGAAGCCTAAGTTGATGAAGAGTCCCTTGGTGCTCTGTTGGTGGAAAGGTTTCTGAGACACTGAAATCCATATTCTTTGAAGATCTTATCTCTCAGATTTCAGTATCGGTGGCAGAAAAGGTTGAAGAGAGGGTCAGGTTGATGGTTTCCGAAGTCTCCAAAGCAACAAATTACAAGGTTGACAAAGCTGTTAGTGAAATGAAGAAAATTATGTCAACTCTTGATCAACAAGTTCAGAACCAGTCAAAGCAACTGGATGAAATCCTGGCCTGCTCAAGAAAGATCCTGAAGTTGTTACTCCTCCTCCCTCTAGTGCGTTATCTGATGAAGAAAAGGGATTGCTGAAGGAAGTCCTGGAGCATGAGAAGCTGAACCTGAACTCTACATTCAGATTAAGAGCTCAATTTGCCACTATGTCTAAGGGTATTTCTGATAGCATTACCCAGCAAAATTGGGAACCTCTGTAGGGCATGCAGAAGGCCATTGATTTATATGCTAGGATGCCTGCGGAGATTCCCAAAGGGAGAAGTGATGTGCCAATTGGTTTGCTAGCCAGCTCTCAAGAATTAATAGAAGCAACCAAGAGGCAATCTGGATCTGAGGGGGAACAACTGAGGAAACAATCTGAACCCCAACCATCTGAACAAGCTAGGAAAGACAAAGGCAAAGCTAAGATGGTTGAGGAACCAAAGAAAAAGGAGACCAAGGACTCTGGTTTTGTTGTTGGAGAAAATGTGGATGAACATGGTTATCCATTGCCAGATTTAGATGCTGACCAGAAAAAGTTGGAAGCCCTTCAAAGACAAGTCTCCAACCAATTCATTATGTGGAGAGAAACCAAAGAAAGAGAAAGGGCCCAACACTTGACAATGGGTACCATTGATCTGGTAGATGCTGCAGCTCTTGGCCTCACAAATGAAAGATATCAGAAGATCAAGCATGATGCAAGAGTGAAGAAGGCCTTGGTGGAAATGGCCGAATATGAATATGGGATGAAGTATTCTCCCTTAGAACAAAAGCTGGACCATCTCACTTTCAAGATATCTATTGAAGATCTGGTAAAGAATAGGAAGAAAGAGATGGAGATCAAAAAGAAGGAAATTATGTCCAATGTTCTGAAGGCTGAGAAGGAAATCTGCAGGCCACCTCAGAAGCCCAAACTATTGGCCCAAGGACAACAAGAAAGCATGCTTGAGATGTGACCTCTCTACATTCATACCTATTTCTAAAGAAGTTGCTCAGGTAAAGGATAAACATGAAAAGGATCAGTATGATTACTATATGAAACACAGGTGTCATCCTGCAAAGATCCTTGATGTGCAAATTCTGAAATAAGATGGTCTAAAACTGTTCAATCTGACTGTGAAAAGAGAAGGTAGAGCTGAAGAAGAATATGAGCAGGTTTCGGTGCATAAGTTTGGGTATTCTGAGCACAAAGAGATGATCAATGCTCTAAAAGGAAAACCAAAGTCTCATCTGAATGGCGCCTGGATGCTGAAGATCCAACAGAGAAAATGAAGGCAAAGTTGAGATGGAGGAAAGACTATTTGGGAAGATCAGATCTCCAAAGAGAGGCTACTGAAGCACCTTCTGGCTCAAGGCTGCGAAGAAGTAGTTGTATCTCTTGTAAATACTTGTACTTGTAAATATTTTCATTTCATTTCTGTACTTGAACTGAACAATCATCTCAGTATCTTCTATATAGTTACAAGTTACATCATATTATTAGGAAATAGTTAAGTTAGAAACACAAAAAGAAATTTTCTTAAGGCATCATGATCTATGAGATGTCCTTAGAATATTTTTACAACTTAAACAAAAACTTGTATTTTTAGACTTACAAACATGTATAGATAGAAGTCTAAAATACATGAACTATTTTAGAAAAAATAGGGGAAATTTGTTAGGTCGAAAATCGACTAAGTATGATTGTGTTCAAAATAGTGAGGCTCAGTGAGAAAGCTTGCTCAGGATTCTGAAGTCATTCAGAATAAAGCTCACTGAAGCTTACATCAGATTCAGAATCAACCTACACTGAAGACGTTCAGACTGAAGTCAAAGACTGAAGACTGAAGAAGAAGATCATCTCAGAAGCAGAGCTCAGAGAAGATCTACTGAATTGAATCTGAAGAGGCTCAGTGAAAAAGTACTTACAACACTTTTCACTGATTACGAGGAAAGTCTTTTTGCAGCTTTAACTACCTTTACCCGGTTATTACTCTCAACCTGGGATTGGGAAAGTTTTAGCAAAAGGTTGGGAATAAAGTATGTCAAGTCACATCAAAGAAACTTACATACTTTACCTTAAACAAGCATGTTATGGATTTGTCCCACAAATCCATAAATGCATCCAACCCATATTTGTACGGCATATTGCCATGTCATCAAGACATGTTTGCCTATAAATATAAGACTTCTCACACTTGCAAAATGCTTGGAACTTTGGCAATTGCAACGTGTGATTACTCTAAGTATTCTTAGAGTAATTCCTTGTCGCATAGATCTTGTATTTCTGGGGTTGTTAGATACTTTCACAAGTGTGATTATCTTTGTCCGCAAAAACCTGTATTTTGTTTATAGCAATAAATAAAAATAATTGAAAAATACATCTCGACTCATTGTGAATACTTGATTGATTTAGTAATTTATATAGTTTCAAAGCAATCGTACTTTATTATTTATCCATTACTGGATCGTAATTCTAAATAGTCATATAGTTTCGATTTACTTGCCAGTCGGGTTTCTTGATAT
>NW_025215748.1:0-29861 GCF_010389155.1 Erigeron canadensis | reverse complement strand
AGATAAGTTTGTGCTCGACTATTGACTTATAGATTACGAAGGTATTGACACAATGACTCATCAACACCTAGCTACAAAAACTTTTAACTTGCCTTCTCTTGTAAACGACTTGTGTCATCTATAGAACAAAAACTAAGTTATACTCACTCGAGAAAAAGTATTTTACGTTGAGAAGTTCAAAATACTTCGATCTTCAACATGACCAGTCACCAAATAGATGTTAGGTCAAAAATCAACGTATGATTTGTTCAAAATAGTGAGGCTCCTTGAAGAAAGCTTGCTCAGGATTCTGAAGTCATTCAGAATAAAGCGCCGAAGCTTCAGTTCAGATTCAGAATCAACTTATACTGAAGACGTTCAGACTGAAGTCAAAGACTGAAGACTGAAGAAGAAGATCATCTCAAAAGCAGAGCTCAGAGAAGATCTTACCTGAATTTGAATCTGAAGAGGCTCAGTGAAAAAGTACTTACAACACTTTTTCACTGATTACGAGAAAGTCTTTTTGCAGCTTTAACTACCTTTACCCGTTTATTACTCTCAACCTGGGATTGGAAGTTTAGCAAAAGGTTGGGAATAAAGTATACAATCACATCAAGAAACTTACATACTTTACCTTAACAAGCATGTTATCGATTTGTCCCACAAATCCATAAATGCATCCAACCATATTTTGTACGGCATATTGCCATGTCATCAAGACATGTTGCCTATAAATATAAGACTTCTCACACTTGCAAATGCTTGGAACTTGGCAATTGCAACGTGTGATATTACTCTAAGTATTCTTACGAGTAATTCCTTGCGCATAGATCATTTGTATTTCTGGGTTGTTTAGATACTTTCACAAGTGTGATTATGATCTTTGTTCCGCAACAACTCTTGTATTGTTTATAGCAATAAATAAAATACATTGAAAAATACATCTCGACTCATTGCCATATACTTGTATATTTAGTATTTATATAGTTTCAAAGCAATCGTACTTTATATTCTTATCCATTATCTGGATCGTAATTCTAACTAGTTTTATCTAGTTTCGATTTACTTGTCAGTCGGGTTTCTTGATATAACTTGTATTATTATTGTCTAACCTTATATCTGTTATATCTTGATCTCTTGTACATCTTTTAGGTGGACTTACATTTGTATCAGAGCCCCAGGTTAAATCATTAAATTGTTACCTGTTTTGATCCTACAAGATTCTGGAACCGAACAACCGAATCCTAACCAAATGTCAATATGAATCAAAATCCTCCACCTCCACCACCAGTTCAACCCATGTTCATGTTCACTTTCCAAATAATCCGGTACCTAAATTAATGGAAATATTGACACTTATTACTTAGAAGGCATATGCTCAGTACATCGCTGGAGTTGAAAGACACTTGGACCACATTCTTGTAGAAGGTCCTTATGTTCCATGAATGCATCAACTGTTGTTTTTAACCAAAATGGGACTCCTAGGTTAACACCCCAAGAGAAAGATCATTGGCAGAGGAAGACCATTGTTGGCTGACCTAGATTCCAAATTACAAAACATGATTCTCTTTGCTGTCCTAGAAAGTTTGAAACCCACTCTTGTTTTACTGATATATTCTAAGTTGATGTGGGAAGAATTGCTAACACAGTTTGAAGGAACAAAGGAAACTATCACTACAAGAAAAGTTTCTTTGAATAAAAATATGAAGCATTTTTTGCATTACCAATGAATCTCTAACTGAAACATATCTTAGGTTTACAAATTTGGTTACAATTAAAAGCTCTTGTGTCACTAAAGACAGAAATTTTGCTTGAAAAATTTTGTGATATTTTGCCTTCGAATGGGGAAAATTTGATCATGGTGTTAAGACAAGCAACACCCTTCAAAGCCACACTTTGGCCTCTTTGTATGGTGCGTTCAGATTTACTAGAGGAAACAAAAAGCAGAAAGAGCAGTGGTTGAGCAAGATGCAAAGAATCATTCATCTACCAAGTCAGCTCTGGTTCATTATTCTGAACCTCAAGATACTGCCCTACTATCTTCTGAGAGTGATCAGTCTGACTCTGTGAAGAAGATAGTAGCTGAACTAATGAAAGTTGGTATTTCTGATTATGCATCACATGAATGATGAGGATGATGATGATGATTTGGTTGCTATGATTGCCAAAACCTTTAATCGTTTTAAATTTAAATCCAAAAGAAATGGCAAACATTTTTCCTCAAACAACACTGTTGATAAGTCCAATCTTGAATGTTTTAAATGTGGAAAGAAAGGACATTTTATGAAGGAATGCAGATCATCACAACCTTCCTCATCACACACTGCCCTAACCACTCTATCTTTTAGAAGCCAGATGATGGGTACAAAGCCAAGTACAAGAAGCTGAAAGCCCACATGGCAATGATGTCTCAAGAGGAATCCAACAAGAATAGCTGTATGGTGGCAGACACTGAAAAATGGGAGGATTCTGACGTGTCATCGGATGATGAAGAGAAGTAAGGGATATGTGTTTCATGGCTCGTGAAGATCCTAGTCATGTTGTTAAGTCTGATGTGGAATCTGGTCGTTGGGTGGATATTATGATGAAAAGGTTAGTGAGTTTGGTTTTGAGAATGATGAAGGACTAAAACTGGATCTTTTAGTTCGAATTGAGGCCGACATATCATATGTTGAGACTGTGCGTTCAGAAAGCATTAAAAATTTTGAAATAAACTCTACTGAACTGAACGCTAGTCAGGCCAGATTGAAAGAACTAAAAGATGTTCAGTTGGCCTTGAAAAGTTATCAGTCAATGGTTTCTAAACTTGAATTGGAAAAGGAAGAGCTGAAAATCATTTTAGAAAAGAACAAAAAATAATTAAATCTTGGATGAAGTCACCTTTTCCTGAAGCTGCCATTAAGAAAACTTTTGAAAACCAAAGAATCGCCTATGGCACTGGTGATCTTCATCTTGCTTCTGTAATAACTGATCTGGATGCTCTTCCAAAAGAAATGAGACCAGAAATTGTTTTTAAAGATCTTGGAAAATTAAAACTGATAACTGATCAAGCTTAGGAACAACCTGAGGGCAAATCTGAAGCATGTCAGATCAGTGCTTCTGACAAGAAAGCTAAATCCAAGAAGCCTTCCCCTCAGTCTTCAAATCAGGTTCCCAAGAACCAGAAAAAGAAGAAGAATGTCATCCCTGCTGAGCCTTCTACCTAGATTCTGGTAGAGCTCAGGTGTCTAATCAAGAGTCTATTTTGTTAAGAATTGAAAGTCAATTTCAAAATTTAGCTAGGCAAGTGCAGAGCTATAATGCACGATTAAAAAATGTTGAAAGCACAACCCAAAATTCCAAACAAAACCCAAACCTTTTTCAAAGAAAATTAAACAAGAAAAGCAAAAATCTGAGAAGAAAAAGGTTTCTGAAGTCGTTAAACCAACTGTTTTTGTGTCATCTGAAATTATGACTGAAATTCCCTTTGATCCATCTGTTCCTCATATACCAAAGAAATCTGAGGCTGTTCAGGGAAAGTCCAGTGACCCATCAAAAGATGGGTTCCCAAAAAGAACTAATCTTTGTGTATGTGCAGGGTGACTGCAAAAAGAACACTTGGTTTCTTGACAGTGCTGCTGGCAGAACCATGATTGGTCACAAATCCCTGCTAGAGGAATATAGGGTGCAAGAGGGGCCCTCAATAACTTTTGGTAATGACGATCATGGACAGACTGAAGGATATGGTGTTGTGAATAACGGTCAGGTCAAATTCACAAAAGTTGCATATGTGAATGGTTTGAAATATAACCTGATCAGTGTCAGCCAACTTTGTGATGATGGCTTCAAGTTTTATTTGATATTTCACAAGGCACCATATTCAACAGAGATTGGAAGGTAGTAATGATTGCTCCCAGAAAAGGAAACATTTATGTAGTAGACATGAACAGTGCTACTTCTGAACAATGTTTCTATACAAGGCTGATGAGGACCCAACTGGTTGTGGCACAAAAGGTTATCCCATCTCAATTTCAAAAATATAAATAAGTTGTCAAGAAACAACTTGCTGATGGGATACCAGCCATGTCTTTCAACAAAGACAAGCCATGTCCGGGGTGAAATGGGAAAGAAGAAGAGAGCATCCTTTAAGACCAAGCAAAATTTCAGCATCACTGAACCACTTCATATGTTACATATGGATCTCTTTGGTCCTATGAATATTCAGACAAGAGCGGGGAAGAAGTACACTTTAGTTGTAGTCGATGAATATTCAAGATATTGTTGGGTAATCTTCCTCAGAAACAAAAGTGAAGCTGCTGCTGAAATAATTGCCCTCATCAAACAAATTGAACTCAAGCACAAGCGAAAAGTACGTCAGCTCAGAAGTGACAATGGCACTGAATTCAGAAACTCCACTCTGGAAACCTTCTGCACTGACACTGGGATATCTCAGAATTTCTCTTCAGCACATACTCCAGAGCAAAATGGTGTTGTAGAAAGAAAGAATCGAACGCTGATAGAAGCTGCCAGAAGTATGTTGAATGAATCAGGTCTTCTAAAATGTTTTTCGGCAGAAGCTATTGCAACTGCTTGCTACACCCAGAATCGTTCCATTTATGTCAAAAGACATAAGAAGACTGCCTATGAAGTACTCAGAAATAGAAAGCCTAATATTGGATATTTTCATGTTTTTGGATGTCCAGTATATATTCTGAATGATTCCAGTAAATTGGGCAAATTTGATGCCAAAGCTGATGAAGGTTACTTCCTAGGTTATTCAACAATTCGCAAGGCCTTTAGAGTCTATAACAAAAGACTTGAAAAGGTTGATGAGTCAATTCATGTTACCTTTGATGAATCAAATTCTGCAATCTTTAATAAACCAGTCTCTGAACCACCTTCAGAAAGTCCTTTCAGTTTCGGTGATTCTGATCTAAATGACAAATCTGATCAGTCACCTGAACATGTTTCTGTTCAATCCAGTTCAGAACCAACTACAAATCAGCAAAGTAACATTCCATTTTATCCTTCAGTCACATTCAAACTACCTACTGAATTGACTATTGGATCAGATGTGCGTGCTGCTCCTCAGATATCAGTATCCCCTGAAATACCTCAGAACGAAGAATTTCATGATGCAAATCATGATTTACAAGATGATGAAGATAATGAAACCGAAATAGTTTATTCTGATCCATCTCCTGAAGTAGAACAGAGGAGTTCTTGCACTGATATTATTATTCATCCTGGTCATTACTCTAAATGGACCCGCTCACATCCAATTGATCAAGTGATTGGAGATCCAAGTAGAAGGGTTCAGACCAGAAGAGCCACAAGCGATCAATGCTTATATGTCAGCTTCTTGTCACTGATAGAACCGAAGAAGGTTGACGAGGCTTTAAAAGATCCAAGTTGGGTTGAAGCCATGCAAAAAGAGCTCAACCAATTTGAAAGGAACAATGTTTGGGAGCTTGTTCCATGTCCCCCCAATCTGAAGAAAGAACCAATTGGGACAAGATGGGTCTTTCGAAACAAGGTAGATGAAGATGGTCATGTAATCAGAAACAAGGCCAGACTTGTTGCAAAGGGCTATGTACAAGAAGAAGGAGTTGATTTTGATGAGACTTTTGCACCAGTGGCCAGACTTGAAGCTATCAGAATATTCTTAGCATTTGCAGCTCATCATGAGTTCAAAGTCTACCAAAGGGATGTCAAAAGTGCATTCCTGAATGGAGAGCTAGAAGAAGTTGTGTATGTGTATCAGCCACCAGGGTTGGAAAGCAAAGAAAAACCTCACTGGGTGTATCGACTGAACAAAGCATTGTATGGTCTGAGACAAGCACCTAGAGCCTGATATGATACCCTAACTCGACATCTTTTAGATAATGGTTTTCGTAGAGGCGCTATAGATAACACTTTATTTATCTTGCATGAGAAAAGTGATATCTTACTTGTACAAGTATATGTTGATGATATTGTGTTTGGGTCTACAAATGAAAAATTGTGTGACAAGTTTTCAAAAGTTATGTCTTTTGAGTATGAAATGAGTATGATGGGTGAATTGACATATTTTCTGGGTCTTCAAGTGAAACAAACCAGTGATGGTGTTTTTATTAATCAAGAAAAATATGTCAAAAATTTATTAAAGAAATATCAATTTGATTCAGTCTCATCTAAAGATACTCCAGTTTCTGCACTATTAACATTGGACTCAGATCCTAATGGAAAACCTGTCGATCCCACAAAGTATCGTGGTATGGTGGGATCATTAATGTACTTAACTGCAAGTAGACCAGACATAATGTTTGCAACATGTCTTTGTGCACGATTTCAATCTGATCCCAGAGAAGCACACCAGAATGCAGTAAAAAGAATCTTTCGATACCTGAAAGGTGTCCCCAGACTAGGTCTTTGGTATCCCAAAGGCTCAAGTCTAGATCTCATGGCTATTCAGATTCTGATCATGCAGGTTGTAAGATAGATAGGAAAAGCACCATAGGTGGGTGTCATTTTCTTGGTGGCAAATTAGTTAGTTGACAAGCAAGAAGCAGACTGCAGTATCATTATCAACTGCTGAGGCTGAATACATTTCTGCAGCAAGTTTTTGTGCTCAGATTTTATGGATGAAGAATCAACTAACTGATTATGGTGTTAAGTATACAAGAACACCAATATTTTGTGATAACACAAGTGCCATTGCAATATCTCATAATCCTGTCATGCACTCTAAAACCAAGCATATTGATCTCAGGTACCATTTCATTCGTGATCATATTTTAAAAGGTGATATTGAAATACATTTTATTCCCACTGATAAACAACTGGCTGATGTGTTTACAAAACCTTTAGATGTCAAAACTTTCAAACATCTCATCAGTGAGTTAGGAATGCTAAATCCTATGTAGCAATTCAAGGGGAATAGACAAAAATGTTTTTACAAGAAAAAGAAATTTTTCTGAGGGGGAATTTTTGCCTCAGAAAATACTTTGTCTGAAATGTTTCAGAAACTGAAGGACTTCAGAATTTCTAGAATATGAGAAGGTTCAGATTGCACTTCCTTAACCTTTCTCAGAACCTTAAATTATTCAATCTGAAGTTCATCTAAACATTTTATTATACAATGGATACCTAGCTGGCAAGTGGACACGTGATTTTTACTGTTCCAGGATACCTTTTTGCTGATGTGTCATACCACTTGCGCCGTAAAGAGAAATGATCATTGCTTTTGCATTAAAAATGGTTGAATTTTTCTCGAAAAAGTGGGTCATGGCCGTTGTTGCATTAAATGCGGACGTGTCACCAAAAAAATTATTTCGGACTTCAAACCCGATCAAAATTACTTTCAATAAAATATCATTATATTTTATTGGGTTTGAATTTCAAAATTCTTTTTATTTATTTTCAGCGGAAAATCCTTTTGTATTCCTTTGAAAATATAAAACCTTTTTCCAAAATCATTCCATCATTTATTTCATTTTTCATTTACTCCCAATCATATCTTTCTCTCATTCTCTCAAACATTCAACATTCTTTTCATTTTCTTTCATAACTTCAAACCCTAATTTTCCTAAACACATTTTCATCTCCTTTCTTTCTTTCATTCTATCTTATATTCAATGGCTACATCATCGACTGTCAAAGAACCCAAAACTCTTATCGCTTTTGAATACTCACCACCCAAATCTGCAATAAAGCCTAGTTCTCAGTGGCCAAAGGATTTTGAATCCAAAACCATTCGGTTCAATATGAACAACTTTAAGGCAGCCTTAAATGCCAAATCTGAAGGGCTAATGGGCAGAATAAACGCGTTTCTTCAACGCTGTCCCATCTCCTACGCTCTAACTGCTGATCCAGAGCGTTTATATCATCGTTATTTGTTAGAATTTTGGTATACGTCAAAAGTTGCCAAGGATGAGAAGTCGATAGCATTCACGCTGAAGGAAGGTACGGTGAAGTGCGTATTAACGCTTGATGGTTTCAGGGAGGCACTCAGGTTAAAGTATTTGCCTCCCAACACCCCATATACGAAAAGACAAAAAGGGGTTAATTTCAGAGAAGTTTTGCTTGCTACCGGCCACAACTAGATTCTTGATGATGATGGCAACTTGAAGACATCTGGCCACATCTTTATTGCTGGTTTCAAAGGGTGCTGGAGATATTTCTGGACGCAAATTGTGGAGTGTCTTGGAGGGAATAGTGGAGGACTGGATCAAATTTCGTTGATCCAAGTCGAGATGGGCTATTATCTTTGGCATGGGATGAAGGTGGACTTTGCTGAGATGCTGTTTGCTCAGCTGTTGACTAAGTTGAAGGGGAAGAGGAGCATTCATATTGCCTTCCCTAGATTTTTGAGTGTATGCTTTCTTTGCAAAGATCTCTCGAAGCTGACTGAGTCTGAGGACGAACCTGAACTGTCCCCTGCAATGCTTCAGGTACTTGGTAACAATGTTAAAACTGACGCAGCACGACCGGCTGGCTCAGAAAGATCACTGGGCGGGTCACAAAAGAATGTGAGACCCACCAGTCGATCTAGTGGCAATTTGTTACACTTGTTTAAACCCAAAACAAGTTCTACCCTGCCACCTTCATCTTCCATTGACCAACCTGAGGATCTCCCAAAAGATTCCTCAGGATCTCCAAAGGGTTTATTAAAACTGCGTCCTTTTAGGCCATCCTTACAACCTAAGGATACTAGTACCCAAGCTCAGCCTTCTGAAACCTCCAAACAGGTTTCAGAAGAAAGTCAAATGGGAAACCTACAAGCAACCATCTCCAAAACTTCTTTAGGAGGAGATGGTGAAGATATTGGTGTGTCAGCCCAACACACATTAGAAGTTGAGTCGAGTCTGCGGCCAATGAAGAGACTCTTGGATCCAGCATAAGGGTTACTGAGGCACAAATGGTATCGTCTGAAGTTGTTCCAATTCTGACTAGTAAAGATGCACCTGCTGAAGTAGCTGCTGAACTGGGTGCTGGCTTGGATTCTGGGAATCAAGACCAGAGCATATTTGACCAGATTGTAAATATCTGGGATGACGATGAGCTTCCTGAGGGAAACCTCGAAGATTTTGTGTTCGATGAAGACTTGTTGAGGGAGAATCTTTCAGATTCAGAGCCAACCCTCAATCCTGTTGAAGAACCCTTGTCACCACCTCTTTTGGAACAACAACAACAACAACAAAACGTTATAGATCTTGATCCACCTTATCAACCACCACCAATTTCTCATCAACATCCTTTGTTTCCACAAGGCACAACTCCAGCCTATGTTACATCTGCCGTTTTTCAACCACCTCTTCAATTCCTTCACCCTCAAATCCATGTTGTTCCACCAAGGAGAACGTATGATCTGCCAGGAGATCAAGAAAAGGAACTGGATTCTGAGACCGAGTCTGATGGTCCTTCAGAAAGAATTTTGGAAAGAACTCTGGCAAGCATCAGGACAACTCCCTTTGTTGCTTCAGCTTCCACTTCGTCTGTTGCACCTCTGAGCATGGAAGCTCAGCTAGAGAAGTCACAAACTGAAGTCCAAAACCTTCTCATTCAGGTTGAGGGCTTATCTAAATTTCTAGCTGCCAACACCAAGTCTCTGGCCGAATTGAAGGGTGCCCAGGTTACTATGGGTACTGAATTTACAAGGATTGTAGTTAATGAGAGCTTGGTGGTTGGGAAGTTACATGAATTGGTGTCATCATGTAATGGTTTGAGTAGGGCAATTGGTGAAGCCTTCAAGTTGACCAACAGGGATGTGCAGAGTTCAGTTGTTGCAAATCTGCAATCCTGGATATACTTATGATACAAAACTCTTTCTTGGCACTTGAAAAAGAAGTTGGTGAGTTAGTTAAGAAGCCTAATGTTGATGAAGAGTCCCTTGGTGCCTCTGTTGGTGGAAAGGTTTCTGAGACACTGAAATCCATATTCTTTGAAGATCTTATCTCTCAGATTTCAGTATCGGTGGCAGAAAAGGTTGAAGAGAGGGTCAGGTTGATGGTTTCCGAAGTCTCCAAAGCAACAAATTACAAGGTTGACAAAGCTGTTAGTGAAATGAAGAAAATTATGTCAACTCTTGATCAACAAGTTCAGAACCAGTCAAAGCAACTGGATGAAATCCTGGCCCTGCTCAAGAAAGATCCTGAAGTTGTTACTCCTCCTCCCTCTAGTGCGTTATCTGATGAAGAAAAGGGATTGCTGAAGGAAGTCCTGGAGCATGAGAAGCTGAACCTGAACTCTACATTCAGATTAAGAGCTCAATTTGCCACTATGTCTAAGGGTATTTCTGATAGCATTACCCAGCAAAATTGGGAACCTCTGTAGGGCATGCAGAAGGCCATTGATTTATATGCTAGGATGCCTGCGGAGATTCCCAAAGGGAGAAGTGATGTGCCAATTGGTTTGCTAGCCAGCTCTCAAGAATTAATAGAAGCAACCAAGAGGCAATCTGGATCTGAGGGGGAACAACTGAGGAAACAATCTGAACCCCAACCATCTGAACAAGCTAGGAAAGACAAAGGCAAAGCTAAGATGGTTGAGGAACCAAAGAAAAAGGAGACCAAGGACTCTGGTTTTGTTGTTGGAGAAAATGTGGATGAACATGGTTATCCATTGCCAGATTTAGATGCTGACCAGAAAAAGTTGGAAGCCCTTCAAAGACAAGTCTCCAACCAATTCATTATGTGGAGAGAAACCAAAGAAAGAGAAAGGGCCCAACACTTGACAATGGGTACCATTGATCTGGTAGATGCTGCAGCTCTTGGCCTCACAAATGAAAGATATCAGAAGATCAAGCATGATGCAAGAGTGAAGAAGGCCTTGGTGGAAATGGCCGAATATGAATATGGGATGAAGTATTCTCCCTTAGAACAAAAGCTGGACCATCTCACTTTCAAGATATCTATTGAAGATCTGGTAAAGAATAGGAAGAAAGAGATGGAGATCAAAAAGAAGGAAATTATGTCCAATGTTCTGAAGGCTGAGAAGGAAATCTGCAGGCCACCTCAGAAGCCCAAACTTATTGGCCCAAGGACAACAAGAAAGCATGCTTGAGATGTTGACCTCTCTACATTCATACCTATTTCTAAAGAAGTTGCTCAGGTAAAGGATAAACATGAAAAGGATCAGTATGATTACTATATGAAACACAGGTGTCATCCTGCAAAGATCCTTGATGTGCAAATTCTGAAATAAGATGGTCTAAAACTGTTCAATCTGACTGTGAAAAGAGAAGGTAGAGCTGAAGAAGAATATGAGCAGGTTTCGGTGCATAAGTTTGGGTATTCTGAGCACAAAGAGATGATCAATGCTCTAAAAGGAAAACCAAAGTCTCATCTGAATGGCGCCTGGATGCTGAAGATCCAACAGAAAATGAAGGCCAAAGTTGAGATGGAGGAAAGACTATTTGGGAAGATCAGATCTCCAAAGAGAGGCTACTGAAGCACCTTCTGGCTCAAGGCCTGCGAAGAAGTAGTTGTATCTCTTTGTAAATACTTGTACTTGTAAATATTTTTCATTTTATTTCTGTACTTGTAACTGAACAATCATCTCAGTATCTTCTATATAGTTACAAGTTACATCATATTATTAGGAAATAGTTTAAGTTAGAAAACAAACAAGAAAGTTTTTCTTAAGGCATCATGATCTATGAGATGTCCTTAGAAATATTTTTACAACTTAAACAAAAACTTGTATTTTTAGACTTACAAACATGTATAGATAGAAGTCTAAAATACATGAACTATTTTAGAACAAATAGGGGAAATTTGTTAGGTCGAA
This sequence comes from Erigeron canadensis, assembly GCF_010389155.1. Taxonomy (NCBI): domain Eukaryota; kingdom Viridiplantae; phylum Streptophyta; class Magnoliopsida; order Asterales; family Asteraceae; genus Erigeron; species Erigeron canadensis. Next base: position 18,134 of record NW_025215748.1, on the reverse strand, counting down.
AATCAACTAAGTATGATTTGTTCAAAATAGTTGAGGCTCAGTGAAGAAAGCTTGCTCAGGATTCTGAAGTCATTCAGAATAAAGCTCACTGAAGCTTTACATCAGATTCAGAATCAACCTATACTGAAGACGTTCAGTCTGAAGTCAAAGACTGAAGACTGAAGAAGAAGATCATCTCAGAAGCAGAGCTCAGAGAAGATCTTACCTGAATTTGAATCTGAAGAGGCTCAGTGAAAAAGTACTTACAACACTTTTTCACTGATTACGAGGAAAGTCTTTTTGCAGCTTTAACTACCTTTACCCGGTTTATTACTCTCAACCTGGGATTGGGAAAGTTTTAGCAAAAGGTTGGGAATAAAGTATGACAAGTCACATCAAAGAAATTTACATACTTTACCTTAAACAAGCATGTTATGGATTTGTCCCACAAATCCATAAATGCATCCAACCATATTTTGTACGGCATATTGCCATGTCATCAAGACATGTTTGCCTATAAATATAAGACTTCTCACACTTGCAAAAATGCTTGGAACTTTGGCAATTGCAACGTGTGATATTACTCTAAGTATTCTTACGAGTAATTCCTTGTCGCATAGATCATTTGTATTTCTGGGGTTGTTTAGATACTTTCACAAGTGTGATTATCTTTGTTCCGCAACAACTCTTGTATTTTGTTTATAGCAATAAATAAAATACATTGAAAAATACATCTCGACTCATTGTGATAATACTTGATTATATTTAGTAATTTATATAGTTTCAAAGCAATCGTACTTTATTATTCTTATCCATTATCTGGATCGTAATTCTAACTAGTCATATCTAGTTTCGATTTACTTGCCAGTCGGGTTTCTTGATATAACTTGTAATTATTATTGTCTAACCTTATATCTTGTTATATCTTGATCTCTTGTACATCTTGTTAGGTGGACTTAGAATAGATCATTGATATTAAATATTACAAGTAGAAAGAATTATGTGCTAGAAAAGGTTCTGCATTTTGAGACTCAATAGTCAAAGAATAGGAATATGCCAACTATAAGAGTAAACACGGCTTACCCTGACCCGATGTTGTTTTTTCAGATTCAGCCACACAAAAATCCGCTCTAATCTAGTCAAAAATGCTAGAGGCCAACTTATCACTTACATTCATTCAACTCTTTTCCAAAATTAGAATCAAATAACTCTATAAATGGAGACACCTCATCTATAAATTCTTTTAGTCCCCTTTTCAGAAATCAATGCCGACTCATGGCTATATCCAAATCTAGTGGAAATAGGCTATAGTGGAGTCAGAGGTATCCAAGTACTAGCTATTTCCATGGAATCACCTATTTCCATGGAATCACCTGATTCCTTAACCACAATCGTTAACATATGTCAAAAATATAACAAAAAAGATATATAAGTAAAGTAAAGCTTGGATTTGTATACACCCAAACATTATCACTAAAAAATTCCCCAACCAGACCCATATGGTCAATTAGAGGGAAAATATTCCGGGTTTTACCGACTCACCTATTCTACTGTAAGACTATTTTGGAATCGAGACAAAACAAAAGAAACAGTAGAGCACATTGAATTTTTTTTCCAGTGTGTATGGTAAAATGCCTTTGACAAACCTTTTCTATAAACCGATATGGTATCTGTTTTGATGGATTCAAGTTTTTGAAACTGTACCCTTTATAACTGATATTTGGAGCACTTGTAAAGTGACCATACCTTGATGTACTAGTTTGATGAAAGCATACCTCATATCATCCACCTAAGGCCACATGTGGACAAATGATAGTAAAAGCTTTGGCCACTGATGTCCGAACTTATTTGTCAATATGGCTTTAGCTTCCTCTTAAGAGGAGAAAAGAATCTTTTAATTACAACCAATTTTTTGTGACTAACTTGTCACTATCACGTAATCACTTACAATATGCACACCCAAACACCTATAAAAAAGCAAAAGTTAACTTCATTGACGTTATTAATCACCTTAACAGGGGAAACCCTTTCTTAGCATTTGAATGAAAGTAGTCAAACATAGATATAAACAGCCTTGATTTCTCTACACTCCTTGATATGAGTGCATACCTTGCCCCTCACTTAGGGGGGAGGGAGTCGGAGGGCTCATCTCCCTTCAATTATTCAATCAAATTACTCCACCTCATTTCAACCCTCCAACCTTTTTGTCAACCTTTTTTAATGGCAACCAAAACTCCCAACCTTTTCTTTAAATTTTCATAATTTATCATGAGCATTATAAACTTTACATAATTAACCTTTTTTCAATTTCTATGTTTTTTTTAATAAAAAACACATTACATAATAAAAAATAATGAAATGAAATGAAGAAATTTATGAAAGAATTTATGATTTTGTGTTAATGATAATGTTATATGTAATTTATGACTCTCATTGATGATTTTTGATTACTCATGTTTGCTTTACTTTTACTTTGTTTGATGATTATATGGATCGTGAGTTGATTAATTGGTGATAAAGACATTAAGTGTTGATGATGGTTACTCCTCACTTTCCAAACATGTCACCTTTAGTCCCTACAACTTCAACCTTTCTTCAACCTCCCACGAGCTAGAAGCTCGCTCACCTGATCTCACACCCAGCTCGCTCTAATGGCACCCGAAGCTCCCTCATCTTGCCCAACCTTTCCCCATCTCACGAGCCATCTCGCCTTCCACTCCCTCCCCCCTTAGCATATACCATGTGATATCAAGATTGATACAACTTAGTTTCTGTTCGCTTTGAGATATTTGGTCTTCAAATTAGACAATGAGAATCACATAACCCCAAAAAAGAAAAGCAAGAAGCAACTACAATACATAAAATTATAAACTACAATACATAAAAGTAATACCCTTCACAGTTCTCACCCATACGGCGTATCAACTCTTAACCTAACTTTCCCCATATAGAGACCCTCACCTACTTGCCGCTATGCATGTAGTGGAGAAATGTTACCCAATACGACACACTATTAGCAATTATCACCCATGCTTACCATTCTAAACTCAATCTTACCAATGATACATACTAAGAGATACAAAAAGATGTCAGACCCTTTATTATATAAAAGGAAAAATTTTGTGCATTTGGATTTAATAATCTCATGGATGTGGTGATTAAATTGATATAGCTTGTCATTCAATAATAGTTTAAGAAACAAACAATACTTTTATTAGTACATAATATTAGCTTTGCAATGTGTAAAACACTAATTTTTCCAACAATAAAAATATACATCATCCGAAACAACAAAATCTACGTAATGGCTAACATGATATATGGATAGATTTTGGATCAGTCGCTTTTGTTAATCAGGAAAGCAAACTTAATGGAAAGCAAACACAGTTTCAAGGTAACTGGCAGAGGTGGCTCGGCTGCAAATCCCATAATAGTAAAAAAGAATAATATCAGTCAATAAGCACATGGATGAATAATCTAAAAAAATAGCACCAAACTTTGAATTTCGTAATAGTCTAAAGAAATTAGATTAAATGATCACCATTTTATAAGCTTCACACCCTTGGCTGCAACTTCTGCATTCTTTTCTCAGGTATTGGAGGTCCACAAAAGATCCCTATCATTTTCTATCCGATCAAAACATGAGAAAGCATACTTGCACTTTTAACGGGCCAATTAATCTTGAAAATTTGCTAAGTCGTATGGGATACAATTATATAATGCATTTCTTGTTTGTGTAAATTTAAAACCATGTTGGAATTGTGGAAGCTATTTTATCAAGAAAAATTTAATTCAGAACATGCGCTTGTATTCATTATATGAGTAATTAACCAAGTTTAATTTTGAGAATTCTAAACAACAAAGTTGATAGATTTCAACCCACTCATTATATGATGAAGCACCTTCATGCTCATGTGGTTTAACCATTTGATTATACCCTACCCATCATATAATGAAGCACCTCTATGCTAATGCGGTTTATACTCTATCATTTTGGTTGTTTGGAAGTCTGGAGATAAAAACATTTAGTTAGAGCTGAAACTTCATATGTAAACCACACTTATATTTTAAATTCATAGTTTACCCTTTAACGATTTTTTAGAATATCCTTGAATTGCTTGTTGGTCAACCCAATCAAAACCATTTTGGCTAACTAAACGCAACCCGTTCTGCTCATTTTTCGCAATCCGGCTAATGTCTAACAATATACTATTTAGATCGTGGTTTATCCCCAAAGGGGTCAAATAGGTCCAATCCCCCCAAAAAAAGGAGAAGGAAAATGGATCCGAGAGATTGTAAGTAACCGAAACTATAATTAATTCTTAAAACCTCCATAACTATGTTATTTAGAAAGTCAGAATATTAATTTAATAACAGTTTTTGAAATCATATTTCGGCATTTACTTCATCGGCTATTTACAAAAGTTGAAACAACCTATGCAAGTCAACAAAATCCGACTAGGCCCTTTCCAACCCATACGAAGAGCAATGGACCCATTATTATCTAGTAATTACTAATGTACTACACTACTACTACTACTACATAATTGTCATGTTGACACCTAAGCTACATAGTTTAAGCACCAAACTGAAACTCATAATGGAACAACAAAATATATATAGATTAAATATGTAGTAATGGACTAACCGTTGTGTATTAAGTACCACGTCAACAAGAGACCCGATGCAAACTGCAAAAAATCTAGCTCCAGACAATATATGGGTAATGGGTGGGCATATTTTCTGTGAACCCATGGATCTTCAAAATTGACTGCATTGTAGGACGAAGTGTATACTTAAGTTAAAACCTCCACAAACACCAACATGATAACATGTACGCATGTTAAAGACTGTTGAGTTATGGATTCACTCAGAGACTCAGAGAGACACTTCATCAGCGAGCTCTCAATGACCTATATTATCTTCCAGTTAAAGGTAAGTTCAATGACTCACCGTCATATTTTGTAAGTCAAATATGGGCAATGAAGATAAGAAGGATGGTCCCAAGGGCACGTGGTGCAAGATCAAGATGAAGCCATGTGACTTTGTACCGATTTAGTACTGAGGAGTTTCTCTTTCATGCTGTTTTGGGAAACAAACACGATGAAGAAAGAAGAACTCTGCAGATCTGAACCATCCTCCAATAGATGGTTGACAACCTTCATGTGTCAACATCTATTGGGTTGTCATGTGATTCTCGTCTTTGCATATATAAAGAATCACTTGACCTAGCCGCAACTCTTGTTGGTTTTGTTCTACAATTGTCACTTTGTGTGTTCTTTCATTTATTGTAGAACAGTCAAGTTTTTGTGTGTTCAAAAATTTAACAAGTACTTTCTCTTCTTCTTCTTTGTAAACCGAACATGTACTCACTGTTTAATTAATAAATACATATGATTAATCGTGTTTACATTCTTGTCTTACATTCCTAGTATAATTTACTTTAATCATTTAATTATATAATCATTGCAAACTTGGGACTTTCAGTTGGTATCAGAGCAGTGGTTCGATACACCGAATCTGATCTGAGTAAAAGTTTGCAAGATTTTTTTTTCTAGTACTTTTATTTTTCTACATCTAAAACTTTTTCTTTCTTTTCCTAAAATCTTTCTTCATGACTGCAGTCCCTACTCTGGTTAATACCAGAGACATTGGGTATGTCTCCATCCCACCAAGATTCGAATCTCATGATTTTGGATCTTGGAAGGAGAAAATGCTTCTGCACAACCTTACTTAATGACTATCTTAACTAGAGGGCCATATGTACCGATTATGGTCACCAGGACACCAAGAGCCATTGCTGATGCTCCTGAGATTATCACTGAGTTTATTAAATCAGAAGTACAATGGACAGATGACAAGCGCATGCTTATTATTCTGGATGCTAGGCTAAGAAACCTCATTATCAATACCCTTCTTGATGACATTATGAAATTTGTCATCAAACTTTCTTCTGCCAAAAAGGTGTGGGATAATCTTTGTACCAGATTTGATGGTACGGAAGATGTTCTTGCTACCAAAAAGATAGATCTAAAGCGTGCCTATGAAGGATTCTTGTCATCAAATCTGGATGGCACTTATAATCGCTTCAAATGTCTTTTGAATGATATGACAAATGCTGGCATAGAGCATGATATGCTTAAAGTATGCCACAAGTTCATTGACAGCCTTCCAATTAAGTGGCAATGTTTAAGACAGATTCTCCATACCACCAAGCAGCTAAAGACGCATGACTTGGAACTCTTCAATTTGAAGAGAGAGCTCTTGCTCAAAACTTGAGAGCAGAAGCTGAATCCAAAAGGCATGTTGGTTCGTCTCCTTCATCTTCTTCATCTCTACTGAAGTTAACACCATCCATGTTAACAACAGCTCCTCCACCCCATCTCATATCCAAGATCTTGTCAATGACCTCGATTTCGAGGAGAGACAAGAGATGTTCTCAAATTTCGTGCAATTTGCTCTTATCGCTGGTAAGACATATTCCAAAAAATGGAATAGTCGTAAGTCGACTGTCTCTCAAAAATCAGTGGTTGAGAAATCACAGGAAAAATGTTGGAGATGTGGTCGGAAAGGCCATTACCAAAAAGAATGCAATGTTTCTATCCCATCTTTGCAGACAGCGAAGCTCTCTTCTTCTTCAGCGAGGCCCTCTTCAGTCAAGCCTGCTAATGAATACAAAAAGTACTATGAGCTTCGTGCTAAGATGGCTGATGATGAAGAAGCTAAGCTCCCTGCCAAGAGTCTTGTTGCTGAACAACATGACTGGGCAGACTCTGATGAATCTGATGCAGGAGAGGAAGAATATGTTGATGTTATCTGCTTTATGGCACTCGCTGACGATTAGGCGCTGACAAAGGATCAAGTCTACTCCAGTTAGTGGGTAAATGTTACTCTCAGAAAGGTATGCAATTTCTCTTCTGCTTCTGAAGAAAATAAGTCTGAAGTTTTTGAATCCCTTAATTACTTGTGACATTCAGTTTATTGAATCGATTCGTGTTGATCTTCAGTCCAAGCTTAAGTCAGCCAGTGCTGAGCTAAGTGATAAAACTGACAAGCTTAAGGACCTGAGAAATGTCCATGTTGAGCTTGAATCTCAAAAACTTCTTAATCAGAATCTTCAAATATCAAATGAAGAATTAAAAAATAAGGTCGTTAACCTTGAGAAAATTGTCACCTCAAGGTCTAAGGCCTCCAAGCTTCATGACCAAATCTTCATCTAGTCCAATAGCAAACGGTTATTGGTAAAGACATATAAAATCCGTTGATCCCTATTGCTTTGGGAAAAAGCAAGCTAAAAGCAATGAAGAGCTAAAAGTCTTCATCCAGTCCAATAGCAAACGGCTATTGGTAAAGACATATAAAATCCGTTGATCCCTGTTGCTTTGGGAAAAAGCAAAATAAAAGCAATGGAGAGCTAAAAGTCTTCATCTAGTCCAGTAGCAAACGGCTCTGGTAAAGACTTCTAAAATCCGTTGATGGCTGACAGTTTGCCAAAAACTGTAGTCAGCGACCAAATGTTAGTCATGAAGTCGCTGACAAAATATAGGACACGCTCAGCATGTGTTCCCTCCTTGTTTGTTTAAAACACTCTCAGCGCCCAACTCCTCTTTTCTAAAAGAGATGCTGAAGTAAAATTTTTTAATAAATACTAAATGCTTTTGTTAAATATTATTCCCATAAGTAAATAAGACATGGGACATTTTTTTTGAAACTAATGTTTTTAAGAGTAATTATGTGAGTGACATGGTAAATTTTAGACCATATCTTCTTAATTCTCAAACCAAAGGTCTTCTTTTTTTTCTTCCTTGAATACGTCACCTATCCACTTGTGTCTGTCACTGTGCATCTGTAACATGGGGCATTAATAGAAAAGCTCAGCACGACATGAAAATTAAGTAGAGACGACTAAATGCATTCAAGGATTAGAGCAATCCATACATAATTCAAATACGATTACAAGTTTCGGATCAAATAATGCACGAGGAGCACAACACCATCAATACTTTACAAAAGATAGTTCAATGATGGCTAACGATCCTAGGCATAACCCATGAACGGGTGCAATGAATCACGGATCCATAAAAGTCCAAGCTCAATCCTATCACATGCAATGCAATCATCCATCACGTCTTTGATTCACTTGATTACCTGAAAAGTGTACTAAAATGCGTCAACATAAAGTTGGTGAGTTCGTAGGTTTTGACTATAAGAACCAAGTGTCGGGATAACAACCGTTTAACCTTGATACGAACATAATTAGATCATTAAATGATCATAAAACCTTGAAACCTTGATTTAGATCGATAAACAATCACACACCTTAAAACCTTGATTGGGTCATTAAATGATCTCATAATTGGGATCATTAAACGATCACCAAGCCTTGAAACCTTGATTGGATCATTTAATGAACCTCATAACCTTGATACGAAAATATACAATCACACGACCTTGATTCACAATCCAAACGAGCACCTAACCTTGATAAACTAGCCAAACAATCATACGACCTTGATTCACAAAGCAAACAAACACATAACCTTGATAACTAGCCAAACATTCATACAACCTCGATTCACAAAACAAACAAACACATAACCTAGATAAAATAGCCAAACATTCATACAACCTCGATTCACAAAACAAACAAACACATAACCTTGATAAAATAGCCAATCATTCATTCAACCTTGATTCACAATTAAATGAACACATAACGATCAACAAAACGAGTAAACACGTTGTACACTCTCCACCCCAAAATCATATAGAGACAAGGGGCTACGAACTCACCTTAGCTTTAGAAGTTGTTAGAATGAGCTTAAGCGGGTGAGCGGGGAGCACAACAATCACAAACCTATTACATCAACATCGTATCGTCACATTATATCCTACACTATGCCACCACCCCAAGAATGGTTTATAAGATGGATTTAGAACACAAAATATCCATAATTAGCAAATATGTGGCACGCAGGAAATGCATGTGGCACATATTTGGCTTTTTCAGATTTTTGGGCAAATATGTGGCACATGCATACATGTATGTGGCGCATATTTGACTCTATTGAGACTTTACACAAAAACTTTGGCACATGCATTACTGCATGTGGCACATATTTAGCTATTTCGGATTTTTGTCAATTATGTGGCACATGCACACATGCATGTGGCACATATTTGACCCTGTTCGGAATTTACACAAAAACTGTGGCACATGCATACCCAATGTGCCACACCTGGGCATGTTCTTGCTCAAAACGGGTTTTGACACTAAAATTGACCCAAAACTCATTTTCAAGCTTGAATAGACGAAATTGAACATAGAAAAATATAACCCACTATATAAATTCAATTGATAACACCAAACCTTGCTCAAATCGATCCTTAACCCATTTCAACCCTAATGGAACCCTAGTTTGGCCCAAATTCATTTTTGACTTGATTCTTGACCCAAAAACACTTGAATATGACTAGAAACATGATTATAAACATGAAATGGTGAATATGAGATAGTTTTACTTACCAAATCTTCCACCAAAGTGTCAAACCCGAAATTGACCCGAATTGGATGATTTCTTGCACTTATAAACCCAAATTTTTGATATGTTGATAAGATGATGATATAGATGAATAACCCTAACAAAATCTTGTTTGGAACATTTAATTTGATGTATTAATTTTAGAGAGAAGGAGGAGAGTACAAGAGAGTTAAATGCTCTTGCATTTAAGACAGAGAAAGAGATAAGGAAAATGAATGAATGAGAGAGAGAGGGGTGTAAGACTTTGGTTGGGTCATGGGTATGGGTCTAAGATATGGGTTGACCCATGGATAGTTCATTTACTTAATCAATCTAATTACACCACAAGTTAGCAATCGACCGTTATATTAACGACCATTCGATCTCATAAAACACCTTGAATATCATGTAAACACAACTTGACTAAAAACGATCATTATATATATAAATGCATATTCACCTTGAACACAATTAAATCATAGCCAAACTCGATCATATATAGAGTAAATGATCATATATAAATGCATGTTAAAGACTGTTGAGTTTTGGATTCACTGAGAGACTCAGCGAGGCACTTCATCAGCGAGCTCTCAATGACCTATATTATCTTCGAGTTAAAGGATAAGTTCAATGACTCACCGTCATATTTTGTAAGTCAAATATGGGCGGGAAAATGAAGATAAGAAGGATGGTCCCAAGGGCACGTGGTGCAAGATCAAGATGAAGCCATGTGACCTTGTACCGATTTAGTACTGAGGAGTTTCTCTTTCATGCCGTTTTGGAAACAAACAAGATGAAGAAAGAAGAACTCTGCAGATCTGAACCATCCTCCAATAGATGGTTGACAACCTTCATGTGTCAACATCTATTGGGTTGTCATGTGGTTCTCGTCTTTGCCTATATAAAGAATCACTTGACCTAGCCGCAACTCTTGTTAGTTTTGTTCTACAATTGTCACTTTGTGTGTTCTTTCATTTGTTGTAGAACAGTTAAGTTTTGTGTGTTCAAAAACTTAACAAGTATTTTCTCTTCTTCTTCTTTGTAAACCGACAATGTATTCACTGTTTAATTAATAAATACATATGAACGTGTTTACATTCTTGTCTTACATTCCTAGTATAATTTACTTTAATCATTTAATCATATAATCGTTGCAAACCTGGGACTTTCAAAGACTTTCCTACTTCAGTTCATCATAACAGGCTAAGCTTTTATGATATTTATTATAGCATTACGTGCAACATTGGGCCAATAAGGTATTCGGGACATCTTTCTTATTCTTATATTGACTAATAGTACTCCACTCAAACCTTAACTAAGAATTAAGGCCTTGTTTCTTTTTCACTTAATAAACTTAATAGTTAAGAACCTAATCATTCAGTCAAATTTCATGTTTCTTTTTTGACCTAATAAACAAAAATAACCGTCAATTATTTATATTTTACATAACACATACAGACATTCTTAATGCATTCAGCCACTTAATGTCAGCACTTAATGCCTAAAAAAAAGAACGGGCCCTAACATAGATAAATGAATCATTTGATAAAAATGAAACATGTAAGAAGTCGACCAAACTGTCTCGTTATTACATAAATATTCTGAAGTACTATCGTGTTACTAAACATACGTTGTAACTGAAGATATATAGTTTTTATCATCATATTTAAGTTACACATTCAACACTGAATATATACCTCATTTTATTCATCCGCTTAAGCAACTTCTTGACGATCTTGTCGGAAACCATCATAACAGAGGCCTGTCATCCGAAATGTTAGCCTACACCTTATAACCTAGTGATCATTAAAGATAGACGACCTTAAGTTCCTGATGGCGTGAACATGGGAAATCATTACTAAAAACTACTAAAACACAACACACGTTGATTGAAGGCATTAGCCTGGAATAAAATTGCCTGGAATACCAGCCGCCCTAACTACACCGCTGCATTACACACATGCAGGTGCTGCTATGTACAATTCCTTCCCTTTATGTAATGAACTAACAAAAAAGGAAAGGTCTTTTTGCGCTTGATAAAACGAAAGATTGATAGAATATGCAATATACTTGGTGTAGCCACTAAACAGTTGAACTAACCAGCTACCCATCAATCTGTTAGTCATTCGGTCAACAAATCATTTGCAAAGATCCATCCAACCTAGTTTGCTTTTTACCATCGAATTATTGTATTATTAATAATTCTAACATAAAGGACGACTCAAGGAAAGCATGTGCTTATAGAAAAGGAACTTTGTGACCTTGTAAGCGGGTAGTGAACATCGGTCTTACAGCCCCTACATCCAAACTTGTCATCCATCCATGTAAGATCATTTCCACACCTGCCACATAGGCAAGTGAAATTGAACCACCTATTTTTGGTCTGCACATCCATGAGCTCTGTCTTGCTGTGAAAGATTGCTACCTGCATAGTTCAAAATCAGAATTTTATGTGACCCAAATCTGAAAGATAACATAAAGAAGACCAAAACTTCAAATTAAAGGTAGGCCTCATTTCTCTACATTCGACCAACGCAGAAATTGTTCAAATGTCTCATCTCTGCGGTGTTCCTGAAAAACTGGTACACACCATCATGTACGTCCACACCACTGCCAAAGACACATGATTAGGTATACTAATGATCTGCATACACTCGAAACCAAATACAAGATTTGTTATTACCTCAGCATAGATTTGAAAGCTTTTAATGTGAGTATGTCATAATCATCAGTAATGAGCGTATAAGATGACCTTGAGATACACAACTGATCTGCAAGAAAACTCCAAGCATCAAGTTGGGTTCTAAAACAGGGAAGAGAGCCGGTAAGTAGTAAAATGGAGTACTCATAGTATTTGGTGCTCATGAATGTCAAGATGATAACATAGAGCAAAGACCTTTTTTTCTTACTTGGTTACCAGTTGGTCACCGAGAGTCCCTCATAACGTGACACTAACCTGCTGGCCGCTGACAAAGAAAAGAAAGCAATGTAAGACACCCGGTTGGACCTTATACAATGTATAAGAGCATATTTCTTTCGTACTTGTCGACAGGCTGTCGTTTTTTGAGGCCAACACCAACGAAGTTTAAGTTCGTAAGGTCTAAACTGTACATGCAAGTTCGTAAGTTATAACTTATCTTCTAAGTTCGTAACTTATAAACGAAGTTTAAGTTCGTTTTGATAAAACTAAGGGTGTTAAACCTTGCTAAGTTCGCTCCTTATCAACTAAAGTCTAAGTTCGTAAGGCATCATCTAAAGTTAACTTCGTTTCTACCAAAGGTAAATTCGTTCAATCCAAAATTTAAGTCCATGTTCACAAATCTAAATTCGTTTTGAACGAAAGTCTAAGTTTGTTTGTACAAGTCTAACTTCGTTTGAATAAACCAGTTAATGATTTCAAAATATAGATATATAGAATCAAAATGAATCAAATCGAAGATACATTGAAAACCTAGATCATTTTCGTGAATGAAAATAACATCAAACACTTACTTAGATCACAATTTGCACAACGAATCAAGAAAACGAATTAGATTGAGAGAAAAGAAAAGAGTTTGGGTTTTAGGGTTTTGCTCGAAAATGAGAGTAATTTTCGTTTGATGAAGAAGTAACGAAGAAAAACCCCTTTATATATGGAAATAACAATGGGCCAACTATGGGTCGGGCTAAACTTCACAAACGAAGTTAGCGAAACGAAGATATCCTTCGTTTGAACAAAATTGTTTCGAACGAAGATAATAGTTATCTTCGTAAGAACAAATCAAAATCAGAAAATATTCCAGATTTCAGCAAGTTTCTGAAAATTTTTTCAGATTTTCATCCAAGCAATCTTCCAAAACACAACCCTTCATCACAATTTGTACATGGCAAAAACTCGTTAGAATGCAACCTGTTCATGCCTTGTACTAAAAACGTGCTTATCACCCAAATTCATAATCATAATGTAAGTAGATAACCGAACATTATAATCTTGAATGAAAACCCATGGTTTAAACACTATCCATAAACAAACCTGAAAATAATCAATTTAAATATGAACCTCATTACCAATAACGATTATGACACCGAGAACTTCCTTTGATCATAGATATGCATGACGGCAAACCATCTTGAAACACTTAAGTCCCATACTAGATGTCGTCTACAAAACTAACAAACAATGAACAATCCAATAAAAATTCACTGAAGAACTTAGTAAAGTTTCCAAAAGGATGTCATAAATTACAGCATGAAATTCAAAAGAAACTAATATCAAATTTGATTATTTTCATTAAATATATGAATCATAAATAAATAACTATTCCAAAAACAAATTCATGTATTCATCCTTCACATGCTCAAATCTGCATCACAAATATTATTACTACACACCAAGGATCTTATCGTCATGATATCATCCGTGTAAATAACAATATAGTAACAGAAATCAGCACTCCAACGTTATCTTTTTAACCTCAACACTGCACACTTACCATAGAACTCATTAACGCATTGAGAACAAAACAGTATAATGCAGAAAATTCAAGTTACAATCACAGTCAATCAGGGTTAACAAATATGAAATAACTAATCAAGGGAGGTCATTTCTTGTCAAACCCTAAAATGTCACCACACAAACTTAAACAAACCCGATTAATAACTTGGTGACAAGTTAAAGTGAGATTTCAAATAACACTTGAAAAGATCATTTTCTAAACTTAAACAAATTAATGTCCATATTAGAAAATCTTCTTTGTAAACAAACCACACAACCTCATTAAAAATTCACATGAAGGAATTCAACAGAACATATACTCAGAATTAGGGTCTCTCGTGTAATAAGAACTTATAAAAATACTATTTTGACTCAATAAAAAGAAAAATAACACAGAATAAAAATTGCAGAATAATAAACTAATCTAAATTATAATTAACTTGACTTTATACATTATTCACATTAAGCATGATTACTGCTGATTAGATCAAGTTAGCATGTTACGTAAGCCTGCGGGTGAGAAATAATTCTCTTATTATAAGTTTTGAACCGTGACCCAACAGCGATTACCGGTATGTTTGTCCTCTTAAACACTCGGTACGTCCAGTTTCCTTTGTGTTATGACACTTTCGACATACCCTGGCCAAGGACAGTCACCATGTAACCCGAGTAGCTAAATATGCCATTGGATAGTTTGCGAACTTATGTAACCCACATTCAGATATATTTTCATAATCGATACAAGCACTAAGATAAAAAATATTCAATATATTCAAGAACATCCTTAACCAATCATAAGACACTTTGTGGATAACTGAATTGAATTACTTTGTGATTTCACATATTTGCTTCTGCATTTCATGATGTATAAGGAACCCGTGATTTCTATGAGATCCATGTAGCGAACTTTCCGACAACCTATCCCAAGTTGTAAGCTTTAGGTAGGCTAGGTATACAAAGACACCCCGAGGACATACTTGTCCGAATCTCAAAGACCACGTTAGCCCTTTAAATTTGCATTCAATTGATTTGCATAACAATATCACATTTACTTTTATGTCATGATTGGTAGAGGTTCTTGCTATTCATTGAACAAATCTTATAGTAATGCTAGATCTTTCACAAAATTGAAGGACTAGATCAATTCATTACTGAAAAGCAAGCAATCTCAGCCATAATCTGAATATGTTTCCCACAAGAACATTGTATAATTTAAGTTCAGATTGAAGGAAACTTTGGTACTTTGTGTCTACTGATATATCCCAAATTGTAATCACTGAACTAATCAGTTATATTACGATTAAGCAGGCTTAAAAGCTAAAGTATCGTCACTTCTCTTCATTTAGTGCAGTAATCTTACTTTATTCATATTTTTGGATTTTCAATTTTTCATGTTTTTGTATTTTTCTGACACTAGATATATATAAACTTATACTAAGACAACTCTTTTTGTATTTTTATGACTCTATCTATGTACAACTTACACTACAAAGACACGAAAAATAACTTTAAGTTCTTTGAGAGAAACTACTCGGCATTCTTCATACCATTGAGTTGAAATAACAACTCAAGACGAGGTCCATCAAAATCTTTAGTGTATAGATCAGCAAGATTATCATCAGTAATAACCTTTTCTAAATGAATAAGCTTTTTCTCAAAACAGTCACGTATGAAATGATACTTTATCTATATGTTTGGTGACTTTAAAGTTTTTCGGATTCTTGGTAATATCTATGGCAGATTTATTATCAATACAATAGGAGTATTGGAGATATTCATACCATAATCGCGCAGTTGTTGCTGTATCCAAAGCACCTGAGACAACAATATCCAGCAGCAATGTACTCTGCTTCACAGGATGACTGTGCAACAGATGTCTGCTTTTTGCACTGCCACGATATAATTCTCCCCTAAAAGCTGACACCCACCTGACGTTGATTTCCTATCCGAGTTGTCACACCCCATAATCCGAATCAGATAAGCGACGAAGTCAAAGGAACCATACATGGGATACCAAAGACCCAGACGAGGCTTGGCTTTCACATAACGAAGAATTCTTTTTGCAGCTTTCAAGTGAGACTCTTTCGGATTAGCCTGATATCTAGCACACATAGAAACAGCAAAGGTAATATCTGGACGTGAGGCTGTCAGATACATCAAGGATCCAATGATAGCTCGATATTGAGTGGCATCGACGGATGGATCATTAGGCTTATAGGACAAACCCATGATTAGTCTTAATGGGAGTAACAAATCCTTAGCATCAGACATTCGAAACCTAGTAAGAAGATCTTGACATACTTGGTCTGATGTATAAAGAAGCCATCCTCAGTTGATCCACCTGTAGCCAAGGAAGAGGTTAATCCCCCATAGCACTCATCTCAAACTTAGCCTTCATGCTTTGTTCAAATTCCTTGCACATTTTATCATCAGATGAACCAAATGATGTCATCGACGTAAACCTGTACAAGCAAGTAGTCCTTCCTTTCCGTTTAATAAACAACGTGCTGTCTATAGAACCTCTGGTAAAACCACTTTCCTTCAAATGAGTGACAATTTTTCATACCACGATCGAGGAGCCTGATGTAAACCATAAAGCCTTATCGAGACGATATACTCTATTAGGAAAGTCGGATCCTCAAAACCGGCAGGTTGTTCTACTACACTCTTCTTTAATGTCTCCATACAAGAAGGCACTCTTGACATCAAGTTGATACACCTTAATACCTTTATAATAGCATATGCCAGAAATAATCGAATAGCTTCAAGTCTAGCTACAGGTGCAAATGTCTCATCATAATCAAAGTCTTCTTGTTGCTCAAATCCCTAACCACCAATCGAGCTTATTTCGAGTGACTACACCTCTGTCATCTCGTTACAACGAAAAACCCACGCGTTGTTAAAGGAGATTCACCCGGAGGTAAGTCAACTAACTTCCATACCTCAAGCTTTCGAAAATGAGCCCATTCTTCTTGCATCGCCTCAACCCATGACGGTTCCTAAGAGCCATACCAACATTTTTTAGGCTCAACCTGAGAGATAAAGCAATAATACAAGTACAAGTAATGCCCCATTATCCTAACTTCAGCAAACTACACGACGGTTTCTTAGATTGATTCCTCGTGCGAACAGAGGCAGAAGCATCACCAATGATTTGCTCGATGTATGATCCTGTTGAACCTAGTTTGAGGAACCTATCGACTGAAAGATCATCTCCAAATTCGTCTGCACATGTTGCTCTGGAGTTTTAATCTGGAGTTGAGGCTCCTCCTGATTTGCACCTTCCGTGTCATCAGTTCATAGAAAGGAGAATCAGGGTAGAGGTAATGATGCAAAGGATCAGTAGGAACTATAGGAGCAGACTCTAAGGAGAATCTGCTACTTTTGTCCCACTAGATTCTCCAGATTCAGAAGTAGCTCACTATTGGTGAGGAAACAGAGAAGAAACAGAAAACCGTCCACCATCCAGAGGATCATGGAGAGTAACGACATCCTCCACAGTCGGAACACCTGCAAAGAAACAGGACCCAAAAAAGCGAAGACACCACATAATCACAATTATGAGCAGAAACCATGTGTACAGCAGGTTTATGACTGACAATTACGATTTGTACCACAAAGCTCTACTTTGCCAGTCTTCTGATTGTACACATGCCTAATCGGTTTGTATTGGAACATAACCAAGAAAGAAACCCTCCTCAGTTTAGGTTCAAATTTCCCTTGAGGAAGAGTTTTAAGAAAGTGTAAGGAACACCGAAAGGCTCAACATTCTGCAAATTGGGCTTTTTGTTGTGCAACAGTTTTCTAACTAGTTTTCTTAAACCGTTTAACTGTCAAAACCGATTCAGAATGGACAAGCTGTATTCACTGCCTCTCCCAGAAAGTAATAGGAAGCCCGATCAACAAGCATCGTCCTGGCTGTCTCAATCAATGTCTGTTCTTTCGTTCAGCCACGCATTCTGTTGTGGCTCATATCGTGCACTGTACTGATGTTGAATCTTTGGTCAAGCAAAATACAGTAATAGTATTATTCTTGACAATCGTACCCATGTACTCCTGATTCTCTTAATTTGCTCCATGGACATTTTCAACTTGCTTGATAAAATCCATAAAGTTCGGCGGTCTCATCCTTTGTCTTCAGAAAGAATACCCATGAGTAC